>NC_066537.1:9954498-9966998 GCF_024679095.1 Eriocheir sinensis
TTCCTTCCAATTCCTTAGTTTCTTCTTATTCCCTTTCCTGCATTATCTACATTCTCTTCCTTCCTTGCTTTCTCCTGTTCTTTCTCTCTCTCTGTCTCTTTCTTCCTCGTCTTTCACTTTCCTCCATAGGGTTATACTTTCTCCTCTTCTTCTTCCCTCTCTCTTTTATCTTTTTCTGAGCCTCTTCTTTTACCTTCTTTATTTCCTCTTTTCTTCCTTCTTTATTTCCTATATTTCTTTCCCTCTTCTTATTCCCTCCTCCTCCTCCTTTTTCTTCTATTCCATCTTCTTTCCCTTATTTTTACTTCTCTTCTATTCATAACCTTTCCTCCTCCTGTCTTTCCTCCCCTTACCTTCACCCCTTTCTTTTCCTATTCCATTTTCTTCCCCTTATCTTTTTTTTCATAACCTCTCCTCCTTTTCTCTCTCCCTTCATCATTTCTTCCCTTATCTTCCCTTTCTACCCTTCTCCACCTCCCTCTCCCCTCTCCTTCCTCATCCCTCTCCCTCCTCCCTCTCTTCATCCCTCCCTTGCAATCCCTTCCTTCTTTCCTTATTTTACCTTTCCACCCTTTTCCACACTACCTTACAACCTTCTACTGCCAGCTTCCACTCTCCCCCCCCCCTCCCCCCTTGCCACACCTGCACATCCGCCTAACACACCTGGGAGGGCACACACGCTGATAACAGGGAGGTGACGCATAAACTATTTCCTAATGTTCTCCTCACCGCCCCCGACTCACCTGTGCGCTCCCAGAAATATCTTATCTTAAACCTAATTATCTCAAAAAGTAATTAAGGCAGGAAGCTTCCGATTGCGCCATTAGAAAGGTCGGTAAATGGGCTTTGATTTTGTACTTAGGTGATTTGCGTGTTGCTACGGTGATTTTGGAGATAATTGAAGGTGAAGTTGGGTAAGGATTTTGCAACCGTCTTTATGTCCCCTTCGCCCACTTGTGACCTTCGAGATATTTCATTTTAAACCTCATTATCTCGAAAGGTAATTACAGTAGGAAGGTTCTGATTGTGTCATTAGAGAGGTGAGTAAATGGACTTTGGTTATGTATTTAAGTCTTTTGTGTGCAGCTATAGTAGTTTTGGAGATAATTGTAGGTGAAGTTGGGTAAGCTATCGTCTTCGCCTCCGCTCGCCCACTTGTGCACTTCGAGATATTTCAATATAAACCTCATTACCTCGAAAACTAATAACCAGAGGAATATTCGGTTTGTCTCGTTGGAAAGATAAGTAATGAGTCTTTGATTTTGTGTTTATGTACTTTTCGTGTATCTCCCGAGGTTTTGGAATGAAGGAAAGGTGAAGTCGAGTGAATATACTATTGCTTGTGCGTGGTTCCTTTACTGTGTAGGCGGTTTGAACTGACTGACCTTTGGAAACAGGCTAGAAAGGAAGTGGTGGTGGTGGCGGTGGGAGTGGTGGTGACGTGGTGGTGATGGTGGTGGGTAGTGTTGAGGATGGTGGTGATAGTGTTGGTGGTAATTTCTCCAACCTAACATTTTTTTAATATATTTCAAACTAACTTAAAATAATTCAGTGATGGTGGTGGTGGTAGTGGTGGTAATAACAGGGATGGAGTATTCGTTTTCGGTATTTGTAATCTAATACATTCGAAGAAAAATCATTTATTCTTCCTTACAATGAAACTTTCTATATAACATAATGAGTTCTTCCTTTGTTAATTTATGCCATAATTTGCCACCTGCCATGTGTTTGAAAATTCTCTAAACTTAACCTAACCTAACCTGACAAAACCCCGAACAGTTACCAAACATCTTGACTCAGAAAAATCATATATGCTTCCTCAGTAATGAGACTTATTATCTAACAAAAGGAGGCCTTTCTTGGTTAATTTATACTATAAGTTTCTGGATGTCATGTGTTTGAAAATTCCCTAAATTTAACCGAACTTAACAAAATCCCGAACAGTTAGTATGTCTTTACCCAGAAAAATCATATATGCTTCCTTAGCAATGAGATTTATCAGCCAACAAAGGGAGGCCTTTCTTTGTTAATTAATTCTATAGTCTAAGTTACTGGATATCATGTGTTTGAAAATTACCCAAACTTAACCTAACCTAACAACACCCCAAACAGTTACCATATATACGTCTAGCAACAAAAAAATCATATATGCTTCTTTACTATTGAGACTTTCTATATAACACACTGGGCTTTCTATGTTGATTTTTATCTGAAGTTGCTGGCAGTCATGTGTTTGAAAATTGCCTAAACTTAACCTAATCTAATAAAGGTAGTGGTGATGATGGTGGTGATGATGGTGATGGTAGTGATGATAGCAATGATGGTAATTTCTTGACCCTACAATAAATTTTAAGAACATAAGAATGTAAGGAGTCTGCAGGAGGCCGGTTGGCAGCTCCTGTAAGTCTAACCCCACCTAGCCTCACTATCCATGAATTTATCCAACCTCTTCTTGAATGTTTTTAGTATACCCTTTCTTTTTTTTCTATAACTAACAACACAAACACAGCAACACCCGGAAACGCCTCACATTGCATACCAAAACAAAACCAACACCCGGGACAAAGAAAGAAAAAAAAGAGAAAGGAAAACGAGAAAAAAAAACAAGCAAAGAAAAAAAGGAAAAGAACCGTACTAACCTAACACTTGTGAACGAAACGAAGAGATGCAACCTTGTGTGTGTGTGTGTGTGTGTGTGTGTGTAAAGGAAGAGTTTAGTATGCACACTCATATAACACACACACACACACACACACACACACACACACACAGTCTCTTCTTCCCTAAAACCTCCTCTTCTTCCTCCTCCTCCTCCTCCTCCTCACTTGACCTTAGCATGAAGAGGATGAGGATGAGGGGGAAGAAGAAGAAGACGGAGGTAAATGGGGGGGGAGTTTGTATAGGCTCATGTAAGTGATTTTCGCTGGAGCAACTCTCTCTCTCTCTCTCTCTCTCTCTCTCTCTCTCTCTCTCTCTCTCTCTCTCTCTCGAATATAGTAGTCAAGGTATTGTTAAGCTGTCCCACTCTCAAGTGGATAATTAAACCTTCGTAAGCTTTCTCTTCCCGTTAAGCTGAACTTCTCTGTATATTTATTTTCCTCTTGTTTTTCCCTCCGTTTCTCCTGATGTCATACCCTTAATTAGCTCGCTTTTAACCTTTAAGTGATATCGAATACTTTCTTTATACATTTACCTACATTTAAACCACAGTAATATCTCTTTCTCTTCTTTATA
Organism: Eriocheir sinensis; assembly: GCF_024679095.1. NCBI lineage: Eukaryota > Metazoa > Arthropoda > Malacostraca > Decapoda > Varunidae > Eriocheir > Eriocheir sinensis. Next base: position 9,957,733 of record NC_066537.1, read on the forward strand.
CCAAATATATCTTCATTCACAACCTATCAACAACCTTTTTCCCCTATAACACACATACACATACACGTATACTAGGTCAGAAGAAGAGGAAGAAGGGTAAATTCTGGGTTACTTCAGATTGGATTAGGTTATAGTTGTTAGGTCATGTTAGGTTAGATTAGGTTAGATTTCAACTATATTTTAACTGTCAACTATATTTTAACATTTGTTTCCCTTTAACACCCACAAACAGCTTTCTTCCTTACCATACCCACATACACATGAAAGACAATGATATTCCACCATTATTTTCTTCTTTAACTCCCACTAATTAACAACCTAATGACATACACAACAAACAACCAAATTTTAACGTTCCTCTTCCTTAACCCACAAACAACTTCATAACCTTACCTACATACACAACAAAAACAATGAAACTCCACCCTTATTTTCCTCTTTAAACCTCATTAATTAACAACTCATACACAACAAACACAACCTTATATCAACGTTTCCCTTCTTTAAACAACCACAAACAACCCTCTCCTTTATACCATACACAAATACACATCATAAACAACCAACATAACTCTAATAAAAACAGTCCTCCTCCTTTTAACACTAATAAACATACGCTCTCTTCCTCATACCACACACATACACATCAAAAACAATCCATTTCCAAGCATTTGTCTTCCTATAAAACCCATAAACTCTTCCTATCAATACACCACAGAATCATGGGCCAATGTAAAGGAGATGAGCACTGAAGCCACGCGCAGCTATAGCATATGCCCCCAGAACAGAAGGAGGAGAAGAAGGAGGAAAGGGAAAGGAGAAGGAAGAGAAAGATGATGAAGAGCAATGGCCATGCACCACATCAGACACAACCTTATCTAACCATTACAACATCCTTCATTCTTTTCCTCCTTTCGCAACACCTCAATAACCTTCACTCTTACTACCGAGAGAGAGAGAGAGAGAGAGAGAGAGAGAGAGAGACGACCGCTGCGCCCTCATGAGTTTCCATCACGAATTAAACTGGTCTCAACGATCTCATAAGCTTCGAGTCAGATTAACATAACGAGATGCTTTAGTGTCTGATGGGAAAGTTCTAGCAGGGAAGGAGAGAAGGGGGAAGGGAGGGGAAAGGGGAGGTAATGGGTAGGAAGGAAGGGAGGCTGGAGATAATGTGAGGTGTGGGAAAGTTAGGGAAAGCTGAGTAGGGAGGGAGGGAAGATTAGAGAAAGAAGGGAGAGGCTGAGGAGGTAGAGGAGAAAGCATGGGTAAGGATGGGAAGAGGAAAGAAAAGGGAGAAATAGGGAGGAAAGCGTGGATAGTGAAAGAAGGAGGAAGAGGAGGAAGAAATATGGATAGGAAGGGAAGGTAGGAAGAAAAGAGGGAATCAAGGAGGAAAAGGAAGATAGGGTGGAGTGCTGAATAATGAAGAGGAAGAGGAGGAGGAAAAGGAAGAAAAAGAAGAGAAGGAGAAGGAAGAGAAAAAAAATAGGAAGAGAGGGAATAAATAGGAGATGGAGAAGAAAGGAAAAAGAAGAGGAGGAGGAGAAGGAATAAAGAGGAGATGGAGAGGGAAGGAAAAAGAAGAGGAGGAGGAGCAGGAGAAAGAGGAAGAGGAAGAAGGAAGGAAAAAGAAGAGGAGGAGAAGGAATAAGTAGAGAAGGAGGGAAAAAGAAGAGGAGGAGGAGAAGGAAGGAAAAAGAAGAGGAGGAGGAGAAGGAAGAAAAAGAAGAGAAGGAGACGGAAGAGAAAAAAAAGAGGAGGAGAAGGAATAAATAGGAGATGGAGAAGGAAGGAAAAATAAGAGGAGGAGGAGAAAGAGGAAGAGGATGGGGAAGAAGAAGAGGGTGACAAATGGACATCTGGTTAACACTTGCGGTGGTGATAACAGTAATGATGTTAATGATTATGATAATGATGTTTCACTGTTAATTCAAGATCATGATGGCGAGATGATAATCAACTGACACTATTCTTTCTCATGAACTTCCTCCTCCTCCTCCTCCTCCTCCTCTTCCTCTTCCTCCTTCTCCTTCCACGCGTCCATCCTGACTTTATTTTCAAGCCTTGCACTTAAACTTGACCTTGAGGTGAAAATAGTAGTGGTGATAAGAGCTAATATATAAAAAAGGTTGTTCTCTCTCTCTCTCTCTCTGTTTATCCATCCATCTATTTATCTATCTATCTATCTATCTATCTATCTATCTATCTATCTCTATCTTTCTCTCGATTTAATAATTGATATTTTTCTCATTAATTTCTAACTATTTTCTAAGGTTCCCCTAAATTTCCGACAGAAGGCGGTAATATTTCACTATTTTCAGCGTAGAAATCGGATCAGCACACATAAGAACGCCTTGGAGAAGTGTTAAATTCAGATCGATGCAGAATGGACGGGAAAACTCTAGAATGACACCCACGCGCGCTGTCTGCCACCAACCCACACTGTCCTCAACTATTAGAACCCAAGGTAAACCAAACAGATATTAGTAAACTGTCGCCGCTAAAGCAGTAATGGAGTAACCTAAGATCGTTGAAATAATAGTCAATCGCCGCTAAAATAAATAAAAAAATATGCTAATGTTTTTTGAGTGTGGGGCGGGGAATATGTAGATTAGCTTAGCCTACTCCGCCGCCAGTGACAATAACGGCGCAGTGCAAAACTATTTATCGTATTTATAGTATTTATCGTAAACTACTAAACCTAAATCCAACCAAATCTAGCATGGCCTAACTTCACTATATTTAACCTAATACAACTCTGCCCTAACAACTAAACCTAACCTCACCCCACTTTCACCCCCCAAAAAATATCTAACCTAATCTAACCTAACATGACCTAACTTAACTATAGCTAGCCTAATTTTTTAAACCTAACCTAACAATTAAATCTAACCTAACCTGACACCACCCTTCCCCAAAACTAAATCTAACTTAATCTAACCTAACATGACCTAACTTAACTATAGCTAGCCTAATTTTGGAAACCTAACCTAACAACTAATTCTAACCTAACCTGACTCCCTCTTCTCCCAAAACTAAATCTAACTTAATCTAACCTAACATGACCTAACTTAACTATAGCTAACCTAATTTTGGAAACCTAACCTAATAACTAAATTTAACCTAACCTGACTCCCTCTTCTCCCAAAACTAAATCTAACTTAATCTAACCTAACATGACCTAACCATGTCTAAGTATATTCAACCTGACTTAACAAGTAAATCTAACCTAACCTGACACCCCCCCTTCCCCTAACATGACCTAACTTAACTATAACTATATCCTCTTGCTCCTCTCTCCTGCTTCTTCACATACTTTGCTTTTCAATGGCGTGATACTATTTACCTTTCCTCACTATACTACAGTCAACCACTATAATCTCCATCAATACATCATACGTTTGGCAGCACCAGTAGCAAGAGCCTGCACGTGGGCCCCCATATTCCCAGATTTCCGCCTTTAGCCTATTATATTTTCCAATTTCTAACCTAAAAACCGTCTCCTGCACCCCAATAACTAGATTAATTTATAGTTCTCGTCAAAATGGATAATTGGTGATGTCCTTTTGCGTTAGTCAAGTGTCAGAAGTGTAAAAAAACGGTATATTCAAACGGGTGGATTGGGTGAGTTGGCAACACTGCGGGCCACAAACACGGGTACCTTATCACACACACACACACACCAATAACAACACAACAACAATGACAAACACAATAATACTGACACATAGTACTGACGAACCTTACCTTATCGTGTTGATGGGCCCAGGAGGAGGAGAGACTGGAGGAATGACTGGAGAGAAAGTGGAGGAGGAAGGATGGGTAAGGAGGGAAGATAAGAAGATAGGGGAGGAAGAAAGGAGAAGGGAGAAGTGGGGAGTTAAGTGTGGGGTAAAAATGGGGATTGAAAGAAGGAGGAAGAGGAGGAAAGGAAGGAAGGAGGGAAGTAGAGGAATAAAGAAGAAAGGAGACGAAGGGGAGACAGGATGGAGTGAGACTGGATAATGAAATGGAAGAGGAAGAGGAGAAGGGAGAAAAAAGAAGAGGAGAAAGAGGAGGAGAAAGGAAGAAAAATAAAAGGAATTGGAAGAAAAAAAGAAGAGGAGGAGGAGGAGGAGAAAGGAAGAAAGGGAAAAGGAATAGGAGAAGGAAGAAAAAAAGGAGGACGAGGAGGAAGGAAGAAAAAGAGAAAAGGAATAGAAGGAAGAAAAAGAAGAGGAGGAAGAAAAAGGAAGAAAGAGAAAAGGAATAGGAGAAGGAAGAAAAAGAAGAGGAGGAGGAGGAGAAAGAAAAAAAAAAAAAAAAAAAAGGACAAATCACGCGAGGTATGAATCCTTCCACGCCTCCAGTCTTTCACGCACTCAATAATTATCACTCGCTAATCCAGTTTGTCCTTCCTTCAGCGCCATCTTTAGGGCTTAGAGGCAAGGTCAGGGTCTTTATGGCACTGCTGGTGACACGCACGAGCCGCTGCCAAGGTCACGAGGTCTGCGGGAAGGCCAAGAACTGAGGGTCACACGAGGAGCAAGAACAGCAGTGAGGTGGCCATGAGTGTGTGTGGGGAGGGAGGGGAGGGAGGGAAGGGTTGATGATTGTGTTTTAGTGGTGTTTTTATGTGGTTTTATGGTTGTTTTGAGGTGTATTTGTGGTTTTAAGTTGTTTTTTCATGTTTTTTTGTTGTTGTTGGGGAAGTTGAGTTATAGTGTAGACGATTGTGATGCTTGTTTTGTATGTTTAGAAGTCGTATATTGAGAAAAATATTTGTCTGGTTGACGATTGGTTGTGTTTTCTGATTGTTTGGAGGTAAATTGGTGGTTTTGAGGTGTTTTTCATGTTTACTGAGTTGGGTGGGTTAGAATAATTTATAATTATTGTAATGCTGGTTTCATTTTTTGTGAAGTGTCGTTTATTAATAAGAGAAACGTTTTATTGGTTCTCTTTATTTCAGATTACAGTTTATCGTTTTGATTGTTTTGTGTTAAATTTGCTTTGTTGATAATAAATTGATTCTATTTTTGGTAAGTTTTGTTGTTTTTTGCGAGAAATGTTTTAATGGTTGTTTTTTTTAGATTACAGTTTAAGTTTACTCTTTTTTGTTTTTGTTTTTGTTTTGTTAAGTTTGATCAGTTGAAAATAAAGGTGTTGTAATGTTTTTGAAGATTTTTTATAAGGAATGTTTACAGTTGGGAGTCTACTGTTTATTGTATGTTTTGTTAAGTTTGTTCGGTTAAAAATAAAAATGTTGTAATGTTTTGAAGACTTTTGTGTAAGGAATGTTTGCAGCTGGGAGTTTTAAGCTTTAACACTATTTACTAGTCATGAATTTTAGTTACTATGAGAGAGAAGAAAATATATAAATGCCAATGTATCGGGTGTTTTCATAAGAGATTTTCACACACACAAATAAATAAATAAAGTAAAACAAAAAAAAGGCTAATCTGGAAATAGAACCAAAATGGACTTCACTACACCGGTCACAAACACACAAACAAATAATCAAACCACACACGAAATCTGACTCAATAAACACAAATATGATAACTTCAACATATTTATTTGTTTACACGTGATAAAAGCACTCACATTCCTCCACAAGTGTTAATGACTCAGGGTAAAGGAGGGCAAGACGTAGACTAGGCTAGACATACGCATTAGTAAAGAGTGATCAAAATATTCCACTAAGAACGAAAACTAAATGAATAAATAAATGCATAGAGAGAGATAGGGTTTGAATGTGAGGTATCAATATTAATAAATGATGTATCCTTTATTTTGTTCGCTATAATTGGTAACTAAGGATACAAGATTAGACTAATACTAGATTGAACTAATAAACAGACTAATATGAAATGATGTGGGCTAAAATTTCAACTACTGAGCGTTGGTGAAGGAATTTCAAAAGATATATTGGCTTGCCTAACATTTATTTTATCCCATGAATCAATAAATAAGGCTAGAAGAGGAAAGAGGAGTGCTAGGCTAATATTAACCTACTTATGAGCAAATCTTTCCAATTCAAGGTAAAGGAATTTTACAAGATCTATTGACTAGCCTAACATTCATTGAAGTCCATGAATCAATAAATAAGGCTAGAATAGGAAAGACGAGTGCTAGGCTAATACTAATCTACTTATGGGCAATCTTTCCACATCAGAATTAATTAATAACGAAATTTTACTAGATCTATTGACTAGCCTAACATTTATTCAAGCCCATGAATCGATAAATACAGCTATAAAAGGAAAAACGAGTGCTATAGGCTAATACTACCCTACTTATGGACAAATCTTTCCACTACAGAATTGATAACGAAATTTTACGAGATTGTGGGCAAAAACTTCCACTTCAGAGATTAAGGGAAGGAATTTATTCAACCTAACCTAACATTTATTCAAGCCCATGAATCAAAAAATACAGCTATAAGATGTAAAGGAAAGACGAGTGCTATAGGCTAATACTAACCTACTTATGGGCAAATCTTTCCACTACAGAAGGTGAATGAAGGAATTTTACAAGATCTATCGACTAGCCTAACATTGATTTAAGCTCATGAACTGATAACTGCGAGGTCAAGAGGGAAAGACGTGTTAGGCTAATCTTGAAGAGCTTGTGGGCAAAAACTTCCACTTCAGAGCGTAAAGGAAGGAATTTTACAAGTTACTGATTACCATAACATTGATTTAAGAGTTCATGAATTAATAACTAGAGATATAAGACGAAAAAACTTGGGTTAGGCTAATCATGAAGAGCTTGTGGGCAAAAACTTCCACTTCAGAGAGTAAGGGAAGGAATTTTACAAGTTATTGATAAACTAACATTGATTTAAGGGCCTATGAATTAATAACTAAAGGAATAAGAAAATATGTGAGCCAGGCTAATATTAAAAGGCTTATAGGTAAAAACTTCCCTCGCTGAGAGTAAAGGAAGGAATATTACCAGACGCGTTGACTAACCCAACATTGACTGAAAGAAATTGACCAGTAGAAAATATATGCTATGCTAGACATGCGACATTGATTCTTATGGTCGAAACTCCAACATAAACACATGGTAAAGAGCTTGTAGGCAAAATGAATCCACCAGAGTATAGGAAAGGGATATTAGAAGACGTATTAAGAAGCATAACATTTACTGGAGGAGTTTGGACAGTAAATGAATATACGCAATGCTAGACTTGTAACAAGGAGCTTGTGGGCAACACCTTCCACTACAAGCATATGAAAAAGAGCATGGAGGTAAAAAAAATATCCCCCACAGAGTTAAGGAAAGGAATTTTTTAAGACATATTGACAAACCTAACATACTGGACGGACGATAAAAAAGTAGTACGTAGAAGTATATTGTGCTAAACCAAAGTCTATAACATACCAACTCAAGTCACTCTGCCTTCAAAACTGCGACCAGCACGTGCAGGGGGCGGTTTGGGGCGGAGCAGCGGGATGACGTCACTTGAAGCCAGTTCACGGCCGTGTGTGCACTTTGGATGTGCATGCTCGCCTTCTTTCACAGCGCATTCAGGCAAGCCACTGACGAAAAAATATGCCCTTTTTATTGTGCTATGCGTGACTAATTCCAACGCCCACAAACGGCGGTGAGGGGTGTGAGAGGGGTCATGTTGAAGTGATTGATTTAAATTAGTCCGCCTTTCTTCGTTTTCTCTAAATCCCTGTTTCTACAGTCTCTAGTTTGGCTCCAAGCGACGTCACGCATAAGCTACGCCTCTGCCGTGTCTCCTCCCACAAAGCTGCGTATGACTTGACTTGAGAGAGAGAGAGAGAGAGAGAGAGAGAGAGAGAGAGAGAGAGAGAGACTTTGCGCTAAACTATATATTACGTTGTTTGTGGGCGAGACCTGGGCGAGACTTTCCACCACAAGTAAACAGAAAAGTGAGGAAAATTACAAGACATTAAATAGCTTCAATAACTAAGAAAATAATGAGGAAATACATGTGCTAGGCTAATGTTTAAGAGCTTGTGTTAAGAAATTGTCATAACTGAGTAAAAGATAGAACTGTAGACGTATTAACAGAAAGAAAAGTAGACGATTAAAAACTTGTTCTCGTCTCCTTACGCTAACCCATCAATACAAGGAATACAAATACCAACAAGAATAATTAAAACATCAACAAGGACAGCAATAAAGACGAATAAAAGCAAAAACAGTGGAATAATAAAATCAGAAAGAAGGCAATGTCATTCTTGAGATACTAGAGGTGAAGGAAATATATCTGATAGTGATGAGAATATTATTTACATGAAGATAAGGAGGAGGAGGAGGAGGAGGAAGATACCTGAGTGAGTCACCAGCAACTGCGTTCATCATCTCTCTCTCTCTCTCTCTCTCTCTGGCGCCATCTTGGAAATTGTCCAGATATAGACTTGTTTTTTTCCTCACATTGTCCCTTCCTCCCTCGTTGCCTCTCTCTCTCTCTCTCTCTCTCTCTCTCTCTCTCTGGGGAAAAATTCACTCCTTTTCCTTATTTTTCATTATTTTCCTCCTCCTCCTCCTCCTCCTCCTCCTCCTCCTCCTGCTTTATCTCCACGAAAACGCAAAAGAAAAGAAAAAGAGAAAAAAGAAAGAAAATCAGTTTGGTTGTTGAAGGTTTATATGATTGTTGAGAGAGAGAGAGAGAGAGAGAGAGAGAGAGAGAGAGAGAGAGAGAGAGAGAGACGGTATGTCATTCATGCGCCAAATCTTTCCTCGGTTTTTTCCTCCTCCTCCTCCTCTATAACCGGTCTCTCTCTCTCTCTCTCTCTCTCTCTCTCTCTCTCTCTCTCTCTCTCTCTCTCTCACATCAATGGTAGTAGTAGTTGTGGTAGTAATAGTAGCGGTGGTGAAGGTCTGGTGATGACGGTGGTGGTAGTGGTGATGGTGGTGGTGATTGTGATGAATGATGTGGTTGTATTGGTGGTGGTGGTGGTGGAGGACAAAGGTGGAGGAGGAGAGGGGGGACGGGGAGGGGAGCAGAACAGACAGTATCGATTTGCAACTGTGGAGGAGGAAGAGGAGGAAGAGGAAGAGGAGGAGGAGGAGGTAATGGTGATGGTGGTGATAAGTATAGGAAGGGAAGGAAGGGGAAAGTGGAGGTGATGGTAATGGTAATGGTGGAGCGGGTGGAAGAAGTGGTGGTGGTGGTGATGATGATAGTGGTGGTGATGGTGGTGATGGTGGTGGAGTCATGCACTATGCCAACTCAAGGTCACCGTTTCTCTCTCTCTCTCTCTCTCTCTCTCTCTCTCTCTCTCTCTCTCTCTAAAGGACAA
>NC_066537.1:9971998-10024498 GCF_024679095.1 Eriocheir sinensis
CCCGCTGTCCCATAAACCTCGTGGGACAAAGGAGGAGGAAGGAACATCGAGGAAGCGTGGGAGGAGGAGGAAGAGGAAGGATACAGAGAGAGTGAGAAGGGAAAAAGAATGATGTTTGCTTAAGAAGAAGAAAGAGAAGGAGGAGGTGGAGGAGGAAGGATAGGGAGAGGAAGGAGGAGAGAGAGAAGAAGGAAGAGTGTGTTCAAAAAGGATAAAGGAGGAAGAGGAGGAGGAAGAGGAAGGATACACAGAGAGAGAGAAGGGAAAAAGAATGATGTTTGCTTAAGGAGAAGAAGAAGAAGAGGAAGGAGAGGAAGAAGAAAACGAAAAGAAAAAGTAACCAAACATGACCAAAAGGAAAGAGAAGAAAGAGTATAAGGAAGACAAATAGAGGGAATAGAATAAGAGTTTGTTCAAGGAGAAGAAAGGGAAGAAAAATTAGGAAAAGGAGGAGGAAGAGGAAGGATAGGGAGAGGAAGAGAGAGAAGAAAAATGATAAGGAGAAGGAAGAAGAGGAGGAATGGGAAGAAGCAAATATGAACAAGAAGAATAAGAGGTAGTTAAAAATAAGAAGACAGGAAGAAAGAGGAAGCCATGAAACGAAAAGGAAGGAGACAGAAAGATAAAGAGGAAGAATAAGAGGAAAGAAGGAAGGAGGGGGAGGAAGAAAAAGGACACAGAGAGAAAATAGAAAAATGTTTGCTCATGACGAAGAAGGAGAAGGTGGAAAAAAAGGAAGGATAGAGAAGAGGAAGAAGGAAAAAATGAAGGAAAATTGAGCAAGAGTAGGAGGAGGAGGAAGAGGAGGAGGAAGAATAGGGAGACGGAAGATGAGAAAAGGGTAGTAATTATCCAAGGAGATAAAAAAAAAGGAATAGGAGGAGGAAGAGAAAGAATAGGGAGGGAGAAGAAGCTAGAAGAAGTTGTCCAAGGAAAGAAGAAAGAAGAGGAGGAGGAGGAAGAGGAAGGAGAGGGAGACGGAGAAGAAGGAAGAGTTTGTCCAAGGAGGAGGAGGAAGAGGAGGAGAAGAAAGAAGATGTCCAAGGAAAGAAGAAAGAAGAGGAGGAGGAGGAAGAGGAAGGAGAGGGAGACGGAGAAGAAGGAAGAGTTTGTCCAAGGAGAAGAAGGAAGAGGAGGAGAAGAAAGAAGATGTCCAAGGAAAGAAGAAAGAAGAGGAGGAGGAGGAAGAGGAAGGAGAGGGAGACGGAGAAGAAGGAAGAGTTTGTCCAAGGAGAAGGAGGAAGAGGAGGAGAAGAAAGAAGATGTCCAAGGAAAGAAGAAAGAAGAGGAGGAGGAGGAAGAGGAAGGAGAGGGAGACGGAGAAGAAGGAAGAGTTTGTCCAAGGAGAAGGAGGAAGAGGAGGAGAAGAAAGGACAAGGAAAGAAAAAAAGAAGAGGAGGAGGAGGAAGAGGAAGGAGAGGGAGACGGAGAAGAAGGAAGAGTTTGTCCAAGGAGGAGGAGGAGGAGGAGGAGTAGGGATGAATGACACGGTTGAGGAATAAAAAAGATAAGAAGAAGTAAAAAAAATAAGAAGACAGGAAGATTGAACAAAGACAGGAGGAGGAGGAAGAGGAAAAAGATTGAAGGATAAAGAGGAAGAAATAAAGAAGGAAAAGAGAAAGAAATGAAGAAGCAACGAAGGAGATGGAAGAAAAAATAGAACAGGAAAGACGACGAAGAAAATAATCAGGGAGAAAAAGAAAGAAAATTACAAGGAAGAAAGGAGAAGAAGGGAGAAGAGGAAGGAGAGGAAGAGGAAAACGAAAAGAAAAAGTGACCAAACATGACCAAAAGGAAAGAGAAGAAAGAGTATGAGGAAGACAAAGAGAGATGATTGAGAAGAAGAAGAAGAGCAAGAACAAGAAGAACAGGAACAAGAAGAGGTAAAGTAGGAGGAGGAAGAAGAACAAGAAGACAAAGAACAAGAAGAACAGACACAAGAAGAGGAAAAGTAGGAGGAGAAAGAAGAAGAAGAACAAGAAGAAAAAGAAGACAAAGAAGAAGAACAGGTACAAGAACAAGATCAACCAGAAGAAGAAGAAGAAAAAAAAAGAAGAGGAGGAGGAGGAGGAAGAGGAAGAAGAAGACATACCAGGAAGAAGATTGGACGCAGTATAAAGAACAAAATAATCTCTGAAACCGCAAGATGGCAGCACTACCCCCCACCCCCCCACCCCCCAGAGAGAGAGAGAGAGAGAGAGAGAGAGAGAGAGAGAGAGATGATAGCGTAACCTTGATAATATTGAGTTGCTATAATGACAGAGAGAGAGAGAGAGAGAGAGAGAGAGAGAGAGAGAGAGAGAGAGAGAGAGAGAGAGAGAGAGAGAGAGAGAGAGAGAGAGAGAGAGAGAGAGAGAGAGAGAGAGAAAGCACAAAGAAAAGAAGATACAAAAATGAGAGTGAGAAATAATATAAAAAATAATATAAAAGAGAAAGAAAAAGAAAGAAAGAAGAAAGAAAGAGAGAAAAGAAGAAAGAAGAAAGAAAGAGAGAAAAGAAGAAAGAAAGAAAAAGAAAGAGGAGAAATAAAAAAGAAGAAAGTGAAAAAGAAAGAATGAGACAAAGAAGAAAAAAAGATAGAAGGAAAAAAAGAAAGGAGGAAAGGTAAAAAGGAAAAGAAAGAAAGGAAGAAAGATTAAAGAAAAAGAAAGAAAAAAGAAAACAAAGAAAGAAGGAAGGAAATGGTCATCTTCACCCTGATAAGAATAATTTAACCCCCAGAGAGAGAGAGAGAGAGAGAGAGAGAGAGAGAGAGAGCGTGAAGGACATAATTGACATAGCTGCATTGTGTGGGGTCATATCATTAATGTTGTTATTGTTGTTATTGTCAAGGTAAAGGTGTGTCCTCTCTCTCTCTCTCTCTCTCTCTCTCTTGGGGTCCAATCATTATTATCAAGGTTAAGATGTCCTTTTCTTTTTCTTTCTTTCTTTCTTTCTTCCGTCTTTCTTTCTTCCTTCTTTCTTTCTCTCTTTTTTACTTTTTTCTTCCATTCTTTTTCTTTTTCTTCCTTTCCATCCGTCCATTTTTTCTCTTCTATATCATTCACTCTTTTATTCACCGCTTCTTTCTTTTTTTTTTTTCTTTCTTTCTTTCTTTCTTTCTTTCCATCATATGTCTTTTCTTCTTTTATTGTTCACATTTATCTACAAATTCTTTCTCTTTTTTCTTTCATTTTGTTCTTCTTCTCTCTCTCTCTCTCTCTCTCTCTCTCTCTCTCTCTCATCCCCAGGAAGCATAAAAACAATGTCATCTCACAAAGATTTAGTGAGATCTGTTTGAAGGCCAAGAGGAGGAGGAAACATGGAAACATGGACTAGCCGGCAGCAGAAAGCCTGTTGGCTCATTACTAGGCTGCCTGCGGGAGGAGGAGGAAGAGGAGGGGGAGGAGGAGGAAGATGAAGGATAAGATGAAGGAGAAGAAGATTTACAGATGACTAAGTTTAAGCATAAAGAGATTTTTGATATGTTATAAGGTTAAATGATAGAGAAAGAAGATGGGGAGGGAGAGAGGAAGGGGGGAAAAGGGATGGGAAAAGAAGTGGGGAGGAGGGGAAGGAGTTGAGGAAAAAGGGATTATGCTTTCAGTTGCTAATGATGAGGAGGGATGGGAAAGAGAAAGGGGATGTGTAAAGGGAGTGGAGGAAGGTGGAGGAGAGAGAACTGGAGGAGGGGAAGGCAAGGGCATGGAAGGGGAGGAAAAAGGGAAGAAGAGTAAGGGAAGGGAGAAAAGAAGATGAGAAGGAAGGGGAGTGAGAATGGGGATGAGTAAGAGGAGTGGAGGAAGATGGAGGAGGGAAAATTGAAAGGAGGGGAAGGCAAGGGCAAGGAAGGGGAGGAAGAGTAAGGGAGGGGAGAAAAGAAGATGAGAAGGAAGGGAAGTGAGAACAGGGAGAAGGAAAAAGAGGGTACAGGATAAAGGAAGAGAGGAAGGGAAGAAGGGAAAACAGAGTGAATAGAAAGAGGAAGAGCGAAATAAGAAAAGAAAGAGGAGGAAAGGAGACAAAGGAAAGTGAGTATGAGAACAGTGTGAAGAGGGTTTGAAAGAGATAGGAGGAAAGAAGGAAGGAGAGGAAGAAGGGAGAAGGAAGAGTTTAAGGAAGAAAGGGAGTGAAAAAAGGAAGAGGGGGAGGTGGATAACGGAAGTGAGGAAGAGGCAAAGTTGATGCGTGGGATAGAAAGAAAAAAGGGAACAAAAGAGGGAATGAAGAGGAGGGAGAAAATGGAGTTGGAAGAGGGGAGGAGGGAGAGGAGGAGGATGGGGAAAAGAGGGGTTGGAAGGAGGAGAAGCAAAAGGAGGAAGAGAAGAATGAAAAAGAAGATGAAGTAGAAGAAAAGTACTCCAATTATGAAAAGTAAATAATAATAGGTAATAATGTGTTAGATTGAAAAAAAGAGAGGATAAGGAAGGGAAGGGAAGGAGGGGAAAAAGAGGGTTGGGAGGGGAGGAGGAGGGGGAAAAGAGGGGTTGGAAGGAGAGGGAGGGAGAGGAGGAAGAGAGCATTAGCTGGCGTAGGTGTGTATAATGTGTACCTGGCCTGGAAGAGAAAATGAGACTTGTTCTAAACTCGTATTGCAGGAACTGATACCATTGCCCTGTGTGTGTGTGTGTGTGTGTGTGTGTGAGAGAGAGAGAGAGAGAGAGAGAGAGAGAGAGAGAGAGAGAGAGAGAGAGAGAGAGAGAGAGAGAGAGAGAGAGAGAGAGAGAGAGAGAGAGAGAGAGAGAGATAATGATGGTACGAAGAAAAAACGAAAGAAGAAAATTAAAAAGAAAAAAAAAAGCCGCTATTCTTCTTCTTCTTAAAAGTAGTACATAAAATAAGAACATAAGATAATAATGATAATAAAAATGAGAGATAATAAAATAAATAATGACAAAAGATATGAAAGAAGCTAGTATTATTCTTATAAGTAGTAGTAGTAGAAGTAGTAGTAGTAGTAGTAGTAGTAGTAGTAGTAGTCACACATATACAAACACACACGTAATCTAACACCTGCATTATTTCACACCTGTACACACATTAATCACCAAACAAACAAACAAATAAATAAACAAACAAACATAACAGTACACAATAACCACCACCACTACCACCATCACCACCACCACCAACAACAACAACAACAATCCCACCTGTAAATACCTGGGAACACACAACTTCTCAATTACCTGCCGCAAAAACCTAACCAACAGACTGCCTGCAACCCGACGTCCCCCACATGTCTTATCACGTGGCCACCTCCTCCACCTCCACCACCACCACCTTGGAATCGCTGTCGGCCGGGGAGTGCCACGAAGCGGTGTGGTTGCTGGCTGCCATTTCAGTCCATTGCCCTTCCCTGATAGTGGTGGTGGTGGTGGTGATGAGGGGGAGGGAGGTTAGAGGTGGTGGGGGAGAAAGATAGGTGGTGGTAGGGGAGGGGAGAGGATGATGGTGGTGTTTGGTGGAGGTGTTTTGTCTCCTTCCTTTTCTCCTTTCCTACTCCCCTCCCTCCCTTCCTTCCCTTCATTTATTTCTTCGTCTTCTTGTGGTGGGGTTTAGGGTAGGTGTTGCTAGGGAAGGGGAAGGAGATGAGGAAGGGGTTGGAAGGATAAGGGGGAATGGGGTTGTGTTGGGAGGGGAGAGGTTTTCTGTGTGTGTGTGTGTGTGTGTGTGTGTGTGTCAGCTGGTGGTCCCGTGCTCTCTCTCTCTCTCTCTCTCTCTCTCTCTCTCTCTCTCTCTCTCGTCTTGATTAGCATCTCGTCAATTTCTTTCTTTTTCTTGTTCCCTTCCTTTCCCAGACTTTGCTTTGAATTATTGTTGCTATTCATTTCCTTTTTCTTTCGCAGACAAGGGGTAGTTGGCTCCTCTCTCTCTCTCTCTCTCTCTCTCTCTCTCTCTCTCTCTCTCTGACTAATTGTTTATGCTTTCCCCCTAAACGTAGCACAGATTGTCTTATTTATTTTTATTACTTCCTCTGAGTTCTATGTGTGTGCTTCATTTAACTATTCTTTCTTTTTAAACGTAGAATTGGATTATTTGTACTTGTCATTATTACTATTATTATTCATCATTATTAGTATCATTATTTTTACCCTTTTTCTTCTCTGCACACAATATTATACCTCAAATGTTTTCCTTAAATAATAGGCTATAATAAATGTCAGTGTTTTACGTTTTTGAAGGCTATGTGCGCTTAATTTGCAGTTTTTCTCTTTAAATCTCATTCAAAAATTTTACTATTTTTTTTTCTCATTTACAAGAATGTGTTTTATCCTTTCTTTTCAATCGTCGAATCTTATTGTTTGACTTATTTATATGTCCGTTTAATTTTAATCATTCTTTTTATAAACTCCTTACAAACTTTCTCAATATACGTCTTTCATAGTTTAGTTCCTATTCCCACATAGTTTATCTTTCTTTCAATCGTATGTATGATTTAAATGCTTGGCTTTTAATATCTACGTTCAATTCAGACTTTCTCAAAATACGTTTACAATTTATACCTTCCTCAGCAAAATCTCAGTAACGTTTTCCCGTTATAAAATCTTTGCGTCTGACTTCTAATATCTACGTCAATTAAGTCTTTCTCAATAATATACGTTTACAGTTTATTACGCCTTCCTTTTATCCACAAGCATATAATCTTTGCTTTTCCTCTTTATACGATCTGAGTCAATCTCTTCGTTCAATTTATTTACCCTTCCCTAATAAACAAATAGCCTACCTCTATCCTTTTACCCACAAGTATGCAATCTTAACTTTTTCCTCCACACGATTTAACTGCTTATTATTATCTACATTCAATTCAGTCTCTCAATAATATATGTTTACACTTTGCAACTTCCTCTTAACCCCTAGCCTAATATTAGTAACGTGTTCTCTCAATGTTCAATTTAACCTTTCTCAATAAACACATACTCTTTTTACCCTTTTCCTTTTACCCACGTGCATAATCTTAACTCTTTCCTCTTTATACAATCTCAGTCAGCGCTGGACTTAATAATATCTACGTTCAATTCATCCTTTCTCAATCATTACGTTCAGTTTAATCGTTCTCAATAAACTCATACTCTTTATCCTTTTCCATTTACCCTGAATGATATCTACGTTCAATTCATCCTTTCTCAATCATTACGTTCAGTTTAATCGTTCTCAATAAACTCATACACTTTATCCTTTTCCTTTTACCCTTAATTAATGGTATCTACGTTCAATTCATCCTTTCTCAATATACCTTTACACTAACTCCTTCCTTTTCCCCACAGTGCACAGGCATATAATCTTAACTTTTCCTCTTTATACAATCTCAGTCAATCTTCACGTTCAATTTAATCTTTCTCGATATACGTATACAATTTAACTCTTTCCTTTTAACCACAAGCACAATCTTAACCTTTTCCTCTTATACGATCTCACTGTTTGGTTCTTAATATCTACGTTGAATTCATCCTTTCTTAATATACCTACACTAACGGTTTCCTCTTACCCACAATCATGATCTGAATAGCGTTTTCCCTTAATACTATCTCAATCTCTACGTTCAATTTAATCTTTCTCAATGAACACATACTCTGCTATTTTCCTTTTATCCACACAAGCAGAATCTTTACCTTTTCTTTTTTTATACGCTCTGCTTTTGGCAAGAGGTCGGTGCCAGAAAGGTTGGGCAGAGGCAGACATTTCGCCTCCGTCCTATCGTTGTGTGAAACCTTAATGCTAAACTTCTTCCCTCGTCTGTAGCTTTAGTGGAATTACTCGTTATCTGGTGTTCTGGGTACGGAAAGGAAAGGGAATGAAGGGAGGGTAGAGGAGGGGAAGGATGGGAGGATAGGAAGGGAAGGTAGGGAAGGGGAGGGAAGGTAAGGGAGGGGAGGGAAGAAAGGAGGGAGGGGAAGGGAAGGGAAGGTAGGGAAGGGAAGGGAAGGGGAGGGAAGGTAAGGGAGGGGAGGGAAGAAAGGAGGGAGGGGAAGGGAAGGGAAGGTAGGGAAGGGAAGGGAAGGGGAGGGGAGGGAAGGGAAGGGGAGGGTAGAGGAAATTACATGTGCTCGCCCGTGTAGTACAAAAGTTTCATTGAATAGTTTTTTTTATTTATTCATTCTTATTCGTTGTTATAATTAAGAAGTGGAGAGAGAGAGAGAGAGAAAGAAAGAGAGAGAGAGAGAGGGGAAGAAGATGAAAGAGGGTAAGAAAGAATGTAAAGGCAAATGGTAAATAACATAACTAACTAAATAACAACACCCTCATTAACACTTACCTAAGGCCTGCAAGATCACCACCACCTCCGAGGAACAGGTGACAACAGAAGGAAGGGATGCCTCTGCCCCGCCCCTGAACACAGCTGAGCAGGTAAACAAAAGCAGAAGGCCGTGACGTCATCAATATGGTCGACCTCAGTAGGGAGAAAGGTAGGTCAGGATGCGTGTTGATTGATTGATTATATAGTTGATTGATTTGGTTGTTTGGTTGGTTGGTTGTGATTGGAACTGGTGTTTGTGTTGTAGATATTTATTGTTTATTGTGTTTTATATTGATTTTTGTTTGTTTGTGTGATGAAATGAAGGTTAGAATGCGCGATGATTGATTGCTTGATTGATTGGTGCATGGTATTAGTGTTTATGTTAATGTTGTTTATTGATTTATGTGTTTGTTTTGTTGGCAAGTTCGTTTGTTTGTGTATGTTATCTTACGACCGATCGCTGAGTGGATAAGTGAAGGTCAGAATGCGTGTTAATGGATTGGTTAATTAGTTGGTTGATGTTATTTATTGATTTATGTGCTTGTTTACTAATGTTTGATTTGATGATGTGTCGACGCTTAGTAGAAATAGTAATGGTTGGTTGGTTTGTGTTTGTTTATTTAGTTTTTATTATATTTGTGTTGTGTTGAACTTGTTTAGTGATTTGTGTTTGTTTATGGATATGTTTGTTTGTTTGTGTGTGAATCTCGTTTGTGAAGAGTAAGATGAGCAGTTTGTGTGTCTGTGTGTTTGTTTATGTCTAGTGTTTAAAAGAGCAAGATTGGCAGTGTATGATTGTTTGTTTGTTTGTTTATCTCGTTTGTGAAGAGGAATATTAGCAGTGTGTGTATGTATGTTTGTTTGTTTATATCTAGTGTTTTAAAAGAGCAAAATTAGTAGAGTGTATGTTTGTTTGTTTGTTTATTTCGTTTGTGAAGAGGAAGATGAGCAGAATGTTTACTTGTTTGTTTGTTTATGTTTTTATCTCGTTTGTGGGGATGAAGATGAGCAGGTATTTGTTTGTGTGTTTGTTTGTGTTTATCTAGTGTTTAAGAGGAAGAAGAGTAATTTGCTTGTTTGTTTGTTTATCTAGTGTTTTAAAGAGCAAGATTAGCCGTATGTGTGTGTTTGTATGTGTGTTTGTTTGTGTTTATCTAGTGTTGTTTGTTTATCTAGTGTTTTAAAGAGCAAGATTAGCCGTATGTGTGTGTTTGTATGTGTGTTTGTGTGTTTGTTTGTGTTTATCTAGTGTTTTAAAGAGCAAGATTAGCCGTATGTGTGTGTTTGTATGTGTGTTTGTGTGTTTGTGTTTATCTAGTGTTTCAGAGGAAGAAGAGTAATTTGCTTGTTTGTTTGTTTATCTAGTGTTTTAAAGAGCAAGATTAGCCGTATGTGTGTGTGTTTGTGTGTGTGTGTGTTTGTGTGTATCTAAGAAGAACAAGATGACTAGTTAAAATGTTAACGTGGAAATTTCCGTTTAAGTTTTTGCATGTCATTTTCACCTCTATTTCTTTGTTTAGTTCTTTGTTTGTTTGTTTGTTTACGTAAAGTCTTAGAAGTTCAACGTTTCTTCGCCTTCGCGGTTGATTAAAAATGGAACCAGGTTAATCATTTGACCTGGGAGGGGTGAGGAATTTTGTCAGAGCTTTAAATATGCAAAAAAATATATATTGTGTCATTTTCTTCATTATTTTCTAGAAGTTCGATCTTACAATGTGCAAAAAAGATGGTGATTTTTCTTTCATATTTAGGTCTTCAAATATGCAAAAAGATAGTACTGTACATTAGATTCGTTATTATTTTTTTTTCATTTCTATCCTAAAATGTGCAAAAAATATATGGTTTGATAATTTTCTTTAATTTTCAGATCTCAAAATATATAAGAAATAAATATTGTCATTAGTTTTTTCTTTTCACTTCGATTCTAAAATAAAAAAAAATGATACCGTTCCACTATTTTATTTTTCTTTTCAATTTCTTTCTTTGTATCTACCTATTCCTTTACCAGGCAATCTTTTCAATAATTAATATACTTCCCTGTTTACTTGTTTATCCGTTCCATCAATTCCTTTATTTTTTGCATTATTTACCTTACAAACTGAAACGTTATCTGTGTATACGTGACGCAATCCTGTACTGCCCCTGTTTAACACACATACTTCTCTTTATCAGTTACACGTGTCTCTCTCTCAAGACAACCCTCATCTAATTAACGTGTTTTCATTACATTGTTTTCTTTCTTTGTGTTATTTCTGAATTTGTTATCTTCGTTAATTTCCTGTTATACTCGACTTTTCCTACTTATGTGTGTGTTGTAGTGTTTTTTTTATTAATTTTTTGCTCCTCTGCCATCACCACCACTACCATTACCACCACTACCACTACTACCACTACTACTACTACTACTACTACTACTACTATTCCTACCATCACACTACCACTAGCATCACTAACACTGTATCACCTCCACTACTCTGACTTCTGCTACTAATACTAACACCACTATCATCACCACCATCACCACGAACACCACTAAACACCACCACCTCATCACCACCACCACTACATCTGATACTAACACCACTTTTATACCATCACCACCACAACGAACACCACCTAACACCACCACCACCACCATCACCACGAACACCACTAAACACCACCACCTCATCACCACCACCACTACATCTGATACTAACACCACTTTCATACCATCACCACCACAACGAACACCACCTAACACCACCACCACCACCATCACCACGAACACCACTAAACACCACCACCTCATCACCACCACCACTACATCTGATACTAACACCACTTTTATACCATCACCACCACAACGAACACCACCTAACACCACCACCACCACCATCACCACGAACACCACTAAACACCACCACCACTACATCTGATACTAACACCACTTTCATACCATCACCACCACAACGAACACCACCACCACCACCACCACCATTATTCTGACGTAATAATAATACTTACACCACTATCATCACCACCACAACACCACGACCACCACCATCACCGCTATTATTAGACCAGTATGGAACACGATCCGGCTGTTATTTCACCACTATACGGCTGATGATGGTGGTGGTGGTGGTGGTGATGGCCGTGACCTACTTCCTGCCTCCCATTGCTATTCCTGTTACTCTGCCCTTAAGTCCTGTTATAAGGGAAGCAACAGGAAGAGAGTACATCAAAAAATAAATAAATAAATAGATAAAATAAAAATAGAAAAAAATAGACAAGTTTCTCATTTATCTTCAGTAACTTATATCAATTTATTTTATCTGAAGAAGCAGCGATTGTGGGTGCCATTTTTTTTTTCTAATGTTCTTTTTCTGGCTTTTTCTTATCTTATTATCTCATTATTATCAACCTTTTGCTATTATTGGTCTTATGTAGGGTAAAACAGATAGCCCTCCCCACTGCTCTCTGGTGTTAGTGTACTCCATCCTGACCCAGCTAAAGTTCCACTATCATCTCTCCACCTGGTTCTCTGACTGCTCTATCTTATCACTAATTATTATTATCATTATTATTATTCTACAGTTTTCTGGTGTTAGTGTACTCCATCCTGCCCCAGCTAAGGTTCCAATATCATCTCTCCACCTGGTTCTCTGTCTGTTCTATCTTACCACGAGTTATTATTATTATTATTATTATTATTATTATTATTATTATTATTATTATTATTATTATTGTTTTTCCACGGTTTTCTGGTGTTAGTGTACTCCATCCTGCCCCAGCTAAGGTTCCAATATCATCTCTCCACCTGGTTCTCTGTCTGCTCTATCTTACCACTAGTTATTATTATTATTATTATTATTATTATTATTTTTCCACGGTTTTCTGGTGTTAGTGTACTCCACCCAGCCCCAACATAGGTCCTAATGCCGTCTGTCCACCTGGTTCAATTTCCCTTCTGGTCTACAATTTCGGAACTGACATCATATTTCTAGTTTTCGTTATTTCTACATTTCCTACTGTTCTCTGGTGTTAGTTTACTCAACCTTGTCCCATCCAAGGTTCAACTCCCATGTCTCCACCTGGTTATCTTTCTGCTTCGATTTTTCATAACTTGTTTTCATAATTTCAGTATTTTTCACGGTTTCCTGATGTCAGTGTACTTCATCCTGTTAGTATACTCAACCTTGTCCCATCCAAGGTTCAAATGTCTCCACCTGGTTATCTTTCTGCTTCAACTTTTCATAACTTTTCATTATTTCCATATTTTTCACGGTTTCCTGACGTCAGTGTACTTCATTCTGCCAGGGCAAAGGATCTAATGCTATCTCTCCACCTGGTTCTTTGTCTGTCCCCAGTTCTATAATTTCTGAGCTGACATCTTATTCCTTGTCCTTATATTTCACTGTTTTCTGACTTTAGTGTACTCCATCCTGGCCGAACAAAGATATTAATGCCACCTCTCCGCTTGATTTTCTTCTGCTATGACGTCCACAATTTCCGAGCTTACATCTTATTACTGGTTTTCCCAATTTCTTTATTTTCCGATGTTTTCCTGGTGTTAGTGTACTCCATTCTGGCCGAGCAAAGATTATAATGCTACCTCTCAACTTGGTTCTCTTCTGCTCTGACATCCACAGTTTCCGAGCTTACATCTTATTACTGGTTTTCCCAATTTCTTTATTTTCCGATGTTTTCCTGGTGTTAGTGTACTCCATTCTGGCCGAGCAAAGATTATAATGCCACCTCTCAACTTGGTTCTCTTCTGCTCTGACGTCCACAATTTCCGAGCTTACATCTTATTTCTGGTTTTCCCAATTTCTTTTTTTCCCGATGTTTCCCTGGTGTTAGTGTACTCCATCCTGTCCCATCAAAGACTCGCATGCCACCTCTCCACATGGTTCTTTGTCTGTCCTTCTACTATTTTTGAGCTGGCATCTTATTCGTGCTTTTCATTATTACATTTCCTGCGGTTTTCTCGTGTCAGTGTACTCCATCCTGTCCCAGTAAAGGTTCTAATGCCATCTCTTCGCTTGGTTTCCCTTCTATTTCATCCAATCTTATTCCTACTTTACATTATTACATTTTCTGCGGTTTTCTCGTGTCAGTGTACTCCACCCTGCCCCAGTAAAGGTTCTAATGCCATCTTTTCGCCTGGTTCCCCTTCTGTTCTATCCTACCTTATTACTGCTTTTAATAATTTCAACACTTTCCACTTCTCCCTCTGGTGTTAGTGTACTCCATCCTGCCCCAGTAAAGGTTCTAATGCCATCTCTTCACTTGGTTCCCCTTCTGTTCTATCCTACCTTATTACTGGTTTTTATAATTTCAACACTTTCCACTTCTCTCTCTGGTGTTAGTGTACTCCATCCTGCCCCAGTAAAGGTTCTAATGTTATCTCTTCACTTGGTTCCCCTTCTGTTCTATCCTACCTTATTACTGCTTTTTATAATTTCAACACTTTCCACTTCTCTCTCTGGTGTTAGTGTACTCCATCCTGCCGTCTCTCCACCTGGTTCTCTTTGTCTATTCCAACATCTACAATATCTGGCTTTCCATCTTATTATTATTCATCTTTTCTTTCTTCTTCTTCTTCCGTAAACAGAGAAGGATAAAAAAAAATCTCATAGCGGAACTCTTTGCTTTGTTAGTGGTGGTGGTGGTGGTGGTGGTGCAGGTGGTTTTAGTGGGTCCGAAACTGATCCCGGTTTGGTAGGTCAGTATGGTGGTGGTGGTGGTGGTGGTGGGGATTTAAGTGCCGTAATTAAGAGGTGGGGAGTGGTGGGGAGGATAGGTGGGGAGGCAAAGGGGGATGAGGAAAAAGGTTGGGTAGTTCTTGCTCGCTTGAAGAGGAATGAGTTTTTTGGGGGGTTTGGAGAGAAGGGGAATATTGGGGAGGTTGGGGATTGGTTATAGTGGTGGTGGGGAAGTGAGGGGGGATGAGGGGGGGGGGGTCGGGCTTGCATACTTGTCTGTCTCTGTATTGGAATATTCTAGTGTATTAGGTGTGGAGGGGAGAATAATCGAAGGGGGAGAAGGAGGAGGGTAGTTGGGCTGAGTGTAGTGGGGAGACTAATGTGGGGAGGAGACGGGGAGAGGGGAGAAAGTATGTGCGTAGCTTACTATTGAATTGGAAGGTTCGAGAGATGGGAGGAGGAGAGGGAAGGAAGGAGGGAGGGAGAAGATGCGTGGAATAGAGATACGGTGGGAGAATGAGGAGGAACGAAGGAAAGGGAGATATGAGAGAAGGAAGATGGAGATAATAAGGAGCGGGAAGGAGAAATAGGGAGATAGTTGAGGATTGGGAGAAAGAAGAGGAAGATAATAATAGGGAGACAGATGGAGGAGATAGTGAAGAGGAAGAGGAAAGGAAAGAAGACGTAAGAGGGAGATAGTGAGGAGGGAGTGAGAAAGAGAAGGAGGAAAGAAGAAAGAGGAGGGAGAAAGAAGAGGAAGAGTGAGGAGAGGAAAGGGGGAACAAAGGGGAGGTGGAAAGAGGAATGATATGAATGCGGAATGAGGATGCTGTGATAAGATATAGTGAAGGAGGAGGTAAGAATAGAAAAGAGGAATGACGAAATGGAGTAAGTGAGTGGAGTAATGTGGATGAAGAGGAGGAGGTAGAGTGGAGTGAAGAGGAGGAGGTGGAAAGGGAATAAGGGGAACGAAAGTAAAAGGGTGAGAAAGGGATACAGAAAACAAGGGGAAAACAAAAAGATGAATAAGAGAAAAGGGAAGAAAAGAAAGAGAAGTAAAGTGAAGGAAAGAAAAGTGAGAAAGATACAAAAACAGGGAAGGGAAATAGACAAATGATTGATAAAGAAGGGAAGGAGAAGGGAAGGGAAGGAGTGGAGGTGAGACAGAGGCAACACGAAGATTATGAGGTAAGAGAGGAGTGGAGTGGAATAGGTAAGAGTGGAGTGGAAGGTAAGAGTGGAGTGGAATAGTGGATTGCCCTTCTCTACATATCAAAGTTTACGTGGAAGGGAGGCGGTGGAGCGAAGGAAAGGGAAGGAGTGGAGGTAATAGAGGCAACATGAAGATTAGGGTGGAATAGTGGAGTGGAGTGGAAGAGTGGATTGTCCTTCTCTATATCAAAGTTTACGTGGAGGGGAGGCAGTGGAGCGAAGGGAAGGGAAGGAGTGGAGGTAAGACAGAGGCAACATGAAGATTAGGAGATAAGAGTGGAGTGGAAGAGTGGATTGTCCTTCTCTATATCAAAGTTTACGTGGAAGGGAGGCGGTGGAGCGAAGGGAAGGGAAGGAGTAGAGGATTACAGAAGCAACATGAAGATTAGGTAAGAGTGGAGTGGAGTGGAAGAGTGGATTGTCCTTCTCTATATCAAAGTTTACGTGGAAGGGAGGCGGTGGAGCGAAGGGAAGGAGTGGAGGTAATAGAGCCAACATGAAGACCAGGGTGGAATAGTGGATCACCCTTCTCTATACATCAAAGTTTACATGGAAGGGAAGCGGTGGAGTGAGTGGAATGAGTTACAGTGACGCGAAGTGGTTGTGGAGAAGTTGTTGGAAATTTGATGCTGAGGAAATCCGGTCTTGAGTCATCGTTAGTGAGAACTGCGAGAGGAAGTGACGACAGTGATTGTGGATGTGAGGTGGAGAGCGCGATGGTCTACGTCTGCATAGCTTAACTTTTTTACCTCTGTTACTGAGTTTGTGTTGCTGTTGCCCCGTTGACAGGAAGGGTTGATTGGAGAGAGAAGGAAAGGTAGTAGAGAGAGGAAAAGATTAGTTACTATTACTGCCGTTATTAGGAAAGGTTGATTGAAGAGAGAAAGGATGTGAAGATAAAAAAAATTACTGTTACTATTACTGCCGTTATTAGGATGGGTTGATTGAAGAGAGAAAGGATGTGTAGATAAAAAAAATTACTGTTACTATTGCTGCCGTTATTAGGATGGGTTGAGAAGAAAATGAAGAAGAGCAAGTAGAGCAAGAAAAAGATATGTTACTGTTGATTTATGATGCTGTTTTAATTGGTTGTTGATTTATGTTGCTGTTTTTATTGGGTGGTCAGACTCCTGCTACTATTACTACTTCTACTACTGCTGAGGATAATGTTCGTGAAGGTTAAGGCTATGAGGGTGAGACTTCTCTCCTCGTCCTCCTGTTCCTTCTACACGTCTTTAGTTCTTAGGGTGTCCAGGTGTGGTGGGTTATGGTGTGGTGTTGTGGAAGTGTGGTGTTGAGAGCAGAAAGTTTTGGTGTTGCCTAGATCTTCATGCAGGGCGGTGGTGTTGGGGTGGTGCACAAGAGGGTCATGGTGGCGGTGGTGTCTGGTGACAGTCATGTCTCGCAGCGCCTCGCCACTCGCTGCACACGTGGCTGCTGCTGCTCCTCAAGGCCCGGGAGTGGGGGCGGCGAGGCGACTATGTAGCACTCTGTGACGTCCCTGCTGCTGCCGCTGCTCACCCAGACAACTCGACTTTTCAGAGTTTATGGAATGACTTGGTTCTTATTGACTAGGTTTCCAAGGGTTGAGGGAAAGATCTGTTTCATGATAATAACTTTAATATGTTATACAAATGCTGCATAAGACAGGGGGTGTGGTGGCGAAAACCTGATCTACAAGCTGAGTTATACATGACTGCTGCTGCTGCTGCCGCTGCTCCTGCTGCTGCCGGAGTCCCGGACAGTGGGGCTCCCGCCGGGCACAGAGTTAATGAGCCTGGTGGTGGCGGTGGGGCGGCGAGCAAGACGCCGCCCCGCAGGGCAGTGCAGCAACGGCACAGCGCCTCACAGCCTCCCTGTTCACGGAGCGGAGGGCCCTCAATATGAGGGTCCGGTGAAGGCCGAGGGTCGCGTTATCACAAGCCTTGCCCGGCGTGTGGGAGGAAAGGCACAGGGACGCGGCAAGGCTGCCATCCTTCTCCAGGAGCTGCCTGACCCGCGGCCTTCCCACGCAGGCATTTCGCTACTATACAAAACAATAATAACAATATCTTGAGTAGGGGGGCGCGGTGGGGCGGGGGTCACGGCGGCCTGGAATGAATGGATTGTGGCGTGTGACCCCCGCCGCGCGCCGCCCGGCCTGGTGACTGACTGGTGACTGTGCTGCCGGTGGCGGTGCTCGACGCGGCGCATCGCTACGATCACTAGTAACAGTTCGTTAGGTATGGATAGCCAACAAAAATAATCTGTATAAACATGGCGGGAAAGTGACTGACTCAGCCATTGACTGACTGACTGACTGATTGCCTGCCTGCCTGACTGACTGGAGTATATACAGAGCGTCTAGGCTAAGGTTACGAGCCGCGGCGGCCGTCATGGTGAGTGTTGGGTGATGGCGGTGACGACGAGGCGAGGATGACGATGAGGAGCAGCGCGGCGACGGTGCGCTGCGTCGGGCGTGCTGCTGCTGCTGCCGGCCGGCGCGGGGTGCGGCGGCGCGGGCGTGGGGGCGGCCTGACTTAGCGCACAGTGTCAGTGGCCGCCCCTCACCATGACAGGGGCGGGGTGGGCGGCAGGGGCTGGGGCGGCTCAGGTGTTGGAGGCGTGGTGCTGCTGTATCTTCTGCAGCGCCTCCTGCGTCGCGTACTGCCGCAGCACCATGTTCTCGTACTCCAGCTGCGAGATGCGGTCCAGCAGCTCGGTGATCTTCTCCTTGAGGACCTCCACCTCCTCCCGCACCGCGAACATCAGGTGGGACTTGACCAGATCCTGAGGAAGACAAAAAAACCACCGTGAGTCTCAAGTCACGCAACACAAAGCAAATAATAACAAGATAAAAAGTCGCTGCCAGACGGTCATTCACGGCAAACAAACACCCAGACACACGTCACACAGCCAGACGTAAACAGATAAGTCTTAACTCATAAAACCCTCGCCTGAGTCACGCACTTGAGGCACACACGTGAATGATAACAGGCGTCTCACTGTCACTTAGGTACACCAACACACTCACTCACACCCCCATACACTTCATCACTCACTCACCCCACAACACGAAAGCAAATGAAGTCATGTCATTATCAGGTACCGCTCCCCTTAACCTCTTCACCTTTACCTTTTCTCTTCGTAAACACACAATAAGACGGACATCAAGATAAGAGACGCGTTATCAGGCCCACCACAACAAAACACTCTTGAGGGACTAACGTTATATAATACAACCAACAACAACAGCAAGACATTCAACTTTTTTTTATAGCCTTGCCAGTCACCTCCTAAAGAAAACACACACACACACACACACACACACGTCAAATCCTTCTGCTTCTTCTTCCTCCTCCTCCTGCTACTGCTACTACTGCTGTTTAGATGGACTGCTAACCTACTCAACCTCCCCTGTATTGAGTTCATTGTATATTTTCGTTTGATTATTCACGCGATCAAAGTTAATCGAGTTGTTGTAATGGAATGAGCACAATGTCCCTGCATGAATAAACTTTTCTATTATCGTTACTGCTACTGTATTAACCCCTTTCTTTCTTCCCCTTCCTTCCCCAATACACTCTTCCCCTTCCCCCAATCCCTTACTGCTACTGTATTAACCCCTTTCTTTCTTCCCCTTCCTTCCCCAATACACTCTTCCCCTTCCCCCAATCCCTTACTTCTACTGTATTAACCCTTCTTTCTTTCTTCCCCTTCCTTCCCCAATACACACTCTTCCCCTTCCCCCAACCCGTTCTTTCTTCCCCTTCCCTTCCCCTATATACACAAACTCACTCTTCCCCTTTCCCCACACCTTCTTTCTTTCCCTATACACACTCTTCCCCTTCCCCCAACCTCTTCTTTCTTCCCCTTCCTTCCTCATTACACGAGTTCTCCCCTCCCCTTTTCTCCTTTCCATTATCATAACATACCTGTACCTATGCCATCCCTTTCCCCTTCCTTCTCCTACCATTCCTGTTTACTCCATTACTGTCTCACCTTTCCTTTCCCCTTTACCTTTATCTACCACACCTGTCCCATTCCTCTCCCCTTCCTTTCACAACACATGCTTAACTTATGTCCTCCTCCTCCTCCCATTCCTCCCCCCTCGAAACCACTATACGCCCCATCCGTTGTCCTCTTTTTCCTCCTTCTCCTCCTCCTCCTCCCCATCACCTGTAGCTTCCTTTCCCACTCCTCCCCATTCCCCACTTGTACCCTTGTTGCTTCACCTCCCAAAACACAAACCCAGATTTAAATATTTAGTCAAGAATCACATGAGACGAAGATGGGAGAGGAGAGAATAGAGATGCGTGAAGAAGAGAGGGAGGGAAGAGAGAGAAGAGAGAGAAGGGAGAGGGAGGTTATTGGCAAGATGTACTGAAAGGTCTATTTGCAGTCTCTCTCTCTCTCTCTCTCTCTCTCTCTCTCTCTCAGCTCCTAGCCAAGCCAATGAGCCCACGGGGGTATGACACACACACACACACACACACACACACACACACACACACACACACACACACACACACACACACACACACACACACATAATGGACAAAAAGAATAAGAAAAAGCATTCACACGTAAATCAATCGGTGCATACCAAAGCCTCTCTCTCTCTCTCTCTCTCTGCGTCCCCCTCGCCCTCACGGAAAGTTCCTGACGCCGTGCGTGTCGCTGGCTAACTGGCACCCCCGAGGGACTTTCCATTGGTGGCGGAGAGAGAGAGAGAGAGAGAGAGAGAGAGAGAGAGAGAGAGAATGTGTCTGGGCTCCCCGGTCTGGACACTTACGAAGTCTGGGACGAAGAAGAGGAACTGCTCGTCCGTTAATCTGACGTCATACACGAAGGAGTCTTTTCTACTCCTGCCGGTGGTGGCGGGGCGGGTGGGCGTGGTGGAGAGCGGCGTGTGTGCGGGCGTGGTCATGGGGGACTCGGGCGGGGAAAGGGCGGGCGTGGAGGTGGTCGAGTTTGACCTGCTGGAAGACGCGGTGGAGTAGCCGTCGCTGGCGTACTCCTGCTGCACGTAGTCTTGCCGGGCGTACTCATGGCTGGCGAAGCGCGCGTCCGAGCACTCCGAGAAGGTGGGCGTGCGGGACATGTCCTGCGTGGGCGTGGCGGGCGGCGTTATGGGGCCGTGGCCAGCGTGGGGGAACTCGCACTGTAGGGAGTCCATCTTCATAATGGTGGCGGCGGCGCCGAAGGGGGTGCCACGCGGCTGCTCCTGAGGTGGCACTGTGGCTGCGGCTGTATCCTGGCGAGACACTGCTGGTGCTGAGTAGGCACTGGGCACACGGGAACGAGGGCGAGTGTGTGTCTCGTGGCACTGCGCGGTGCGGAGTGAGTGTCTATGTCCGGCGCGGCACTGAGGCACTGAGACGGGGCGTGTGGCCGCCGTAGAGCTGCACTGATGAGGCGGAAGACCGAGCTGTGGCTGGGCGAGGACAACCTCTCACTGCGGTGGCTCGGGGTGGACTGGCTGTGGTGAGGGGGGCGCCGCCTTATAAGCGACCGCTGCGCCGCCCGGCACGACGCATGCATCACCGCGAAGGCTGGCTGGCAGCGCCCACGCCGCCACACCTGTACGCCGCCCACCCCGCGCCCCCCGCCCATGCCTCTTTCTTACTTTCCCGAGAATCCTGGCGATCCTGGGGAAGACTGCCCCGCCCCGCCCCGCCCCGCAACGAGCCGTGGCTTCAGGGAACACACACACACACACACACACACACACGTTCAGCTGAGCCTCATACTCAGCTCAGGGTCACGCGCCGCCCCCCCGCCCCCCAGGACTTCCCGCCCCCCTGACTCTGCCTCGCCTTGCAGTACGCCGCGGGACCCCCTTCGCCGCCGCCGCCGCCTGACCCACTTTACGGACCTTCCCGTCACACACCTGAGCGCCATCGACCCGTCCCGTCTGAGCCGCCCGCCGCCGAAATGGTGTCCTTGGCCTCCTGGCAACCCCTGCTCCCCCTGCACCCCCCCCCCCGCAGCGCCCACACGTGCACGCCCCCCCTTACCCTCATCGCCCTTCTCTCTTCCCCTCCGGAGCATTGATTGGTCATCCAGACACCACTGAGACCTGCGCCCGGTGCCTCTAGTCCTTCCGCCCTGTCCTTGGCGGAGGAGCTGGGACACACACACACACACACACACACGCAGGGGAGGAAGCAGAGTCATTCCACAAAGCCTCAAACACAAGGAACTCCAAACAGCTGCACCAACTTCTTCTTGGCAGGCGAGGAGGGGATTTGGGGAAGAGACGAGAGGGATGGGGAGGAATGGGGAGGAGGGGGGAAGGTGATTGGGGCTGACACACACACACACATACACACGCGCGCGAATGGTCACGTGCAACCTTCTCCATTCCCCCCCTTCCCCACCAATCCCCATAACCTCCCCAGCAATCTCGCTTATCACTCTCCCCAACATCCCAGACATAGGCTTTGCCCACCTGTCTGTTTCCTCACCGCCTTCAATTCATTAACCTGGGAATTACCTGAGGAACGGGGTGATTTGAGGTCATCTGTTTTTCCTCCCCATCATTCCCCAACCCTGTATTCCCCACTCCTCCTCCTCCTCCTCATGGTTACTCACGCCTTCCTCAACACCTCATCCTTTCCTGTCTCACGCCATTCCATATCCTTTGACCTCCTCCTCCTCCTCCTCCTCATCTTCTACCATTTTCTGACGTCATTCTTTTGTACTCTTTCTCCTCCTCCTCGTCCTCCTCCCGTCCTTCCCTCCTCTCGCCCTTCACGACACCATTTCCTTTTCCCACTTTCTCTTCCATCATCGTGTTATTCCCTTTCCTCCTCCTCCTCCATAACTCCTTCCTTTTCCTTTCCTCCCATTGCGGTTTTGACTTTCTCTTCCTCTTCCTCCTCCTTCTACTTCCCTTTCTCCCTTTCGTTTTTCATGTCTTACTTCCGCTTTCTCTATTCCCCCCTTTATTTTATCTTCCCTTACTTTACCTTTCCTCCTTCTCTCTTTACCTTCTCCTTTCCTCCCTTCCTTTCTTTCATTCCTCCTCCCTTCTTTACTTCTATTCTACTTTTTCTTCCTTCCTTCCTTCATCATCTTTCCTCCCCGTCTACTTCTATCAATACATCACTTTCTTTACCTTCTCTCTCCTTTCTTTCCTCCATTCTGCCTTACTTATATTCTTCTTCTTCCCTTCCTTTCCCTTTCGTCCACTTCTATCTACCTTTCAACTTCCTTCGTGTGTGTGTGTGTGTGTGTGTGTGTGTGTGTGTGTGTGTGTGTGTGTGTGTGTGTGTGTGTGTGTGTGTGTGTGTGTGTGCATCTCGTCCTTACCACACAGGTGTCACAGGTCCTCTGAACACCTGAGCAACGGGCCAAGGACGAGAGAGAGAGAGAGAGAGAGAGAGAGAGAGAGAGAGAGAGAGAGAGAGAGAGAGAGAGAGATAACAGTCCAATCAATACAAGAGGCAAAGAGTACTGACTTACGCTGAAGCAGTTAGGAGAAAAAAAAAGTTGTAAATAATTATAGGGAGGAGGAGGAGGAGGCCTGTTAATCAAGGTATGTAATAAGAATGTAATGGTCGATCAAGTAATATACATGTAAATACCACAAGAACTACTACTACTACTACAACGAAGACACACTATATTAAGTACGACGTAGCACATTCCCCCCACTCTCTCTCTCTCTCTCTCTCTCTCTCTCCCCCGGACCCAGTTGGCGGCGCCCAGCTGTCTGCCTGTCCCTCTCTCTCTCTCTCTCTCTCTCTCTCTCTCTCTCTCTCTCTCTCTCTCTCTCTCTTACTTTTCTTCTGTTGGTGATTCTTAGAAGTAGTGTGTGTGTGTGTGTGTGTGTGTGTGTGTGTGTGTGTGTATAATATTGAAGTGCGATGCTTTGTTTTGGACACACACACACACACACACACACACAAACACTTCCGCCCTACGTTTTTGTCTGATATTGCGTATGTGCGTGCATGTCTACGTGTGTGTGTGTGTGTGTGTGTGTGTGTGTGTGTGTGTGTGTGTGTGTGTGTGTGTGCTAAGGCTATTTAAGTGTGACGCAAATGAATAAAAATGAATAAGAAATTAAATGATGGGCATGACTCAACCAATGTGTGTGTGTGTGTGTGTGTGTGTGTGTGTGTGTGTGTGTGTGTGTGTGTGTGTGTGTAGACTAACTCCTAGAAACATATGTAGGTCACCATTTGATTCCCTCCCCCTCCTCCTCCTCCTCCTCCTCCTCCTTCTCCTCCTCTTCCTCTTCCACTGCACTCGAAAATAGTACTTGTAGCAGCCAGGAGGAAGAGGAAGAGGAAGAGGAGGAAGAAGAAGAAGAAGAAGAAGAAGAAGGAGGAGGAGGAGACATAAGGAGGTGAAACGAAACTACTTAGTGGGTGACAAAATGAGAGAGAGAGAGAGAGAGAGAGAGAGAGAGAGAGGAAGAAACATAATTATAAACTCTTAGAACCACTACTACCTCCCTCCTCCTCCTCCTCTTCTTCCTCCTCCCTCCTCCTCCTCTTCCTACTGTCTCCACGCGCCAGGCTGTCTGCTCTATCCCGATTTCTTGCTCCTCCTCCTCCTCTTCCTCCTCCTCCTCCTCTTAACTTTCTGGGCACAAGTTGAGTCTGTTGTCTTATGAGTCACTCCCTCCCCCCTCTTTCTCTCCCTTACCCCCATTCCTCCTCCTCCTCCTCCTCCCTGATTCTCTCCACCCTTTACCCTTTCCTCCTTCTCTCCCTCTCCGTCCCTTCCTCCTTCACCTTCTTTAACCCTTTCTTACCCTTCCTCTCTACCCCCTTTTTTCTCTCCATTCCTCCTCCTCCCTGATTCTTCACCCTTTACCCTTTCCTCCTCCTCCTTCACCTTGTTTACCCTTCCTTCTTACCCTTCCTGTTTCACCCTCCACCCTTTAATCCTTGTCTCCCTTACCCTTCATTCTTCACCTTTATCCTCCCTTAGCTTCACCCTTCCCTTCTCCCTGTCTCCTCACCCATTATCTTCTCCCTCTTCTTCACCCTTCCTTTCTCCCTGTCTCCTTACCCATTATCTTCTCCCTGTCACACCCTCCTTTCTCTACCTTTTATCACCCTCGCTCTTTGCTCTCTTAAACTTTCTTCTCCCTGTTTGTTCTCTACTGTTTTTATTGTTGTTTTCTTTTCCCTGTTATTCCTGTTTTATATATTTTTTTTACTGTTACTGCTACGTTATTCTTTTCTGGTGTTTTCTTTTATATTTTTTTCGTTTTATTTTCTTTTCTTCCTCCTCTTTTCTTTGTCTTAATTTTCTTATTCCTCTTCTTATTCTCTTATTATTTCTTTTTCCTGCTTTATATATTTTTTTCATTCGTTTTCGTTTCTTCTTCGACTTTTTTTTCTTCTATTTCTTCTTTGCTCATCTTTCTTTGTCCGTTTATCGCTTGTCCTCGTCCTCATTCCTCTTCTTATCCCTCTTCTTTCTCCTCCATCCTGTCACTCTTCTCTTTCTCCTCCTCCTCCTCCTTGTCCTTCATTTTACTTCTTTTTTTATTCATGTCCTCTTCCCCTCTTCGTTGCTTACCTCCTTGCTTCTTCTTTCTCCTCCTCTTCTTCTTCTTTCTTTTCCTTATTCCACGATTCGTCATGTCTTCAATTATCCTCCTCCTCTTTAGCCCTTAACCACCTCCTCCTCCTCTTCCTCTTCCTCCCCAACACTCACAAGTCACATGTAGTTTTCACGCCTATGTCACGTGCGGTCCTCCCCACCTCCTCCTCCTCCTCCTCCTCCACAACCTCTTCCCCATCAGCACTTTCCTCCCCAACCAGCATACCTCTCCTCCCTCTCCCCCTCTCTTTAAACATCTTCTTAGTCCCCTCCTCCTCCCCATTCTTCCCCATCGTTCCCCTTCCTCCCCAATTACCTATCTTGCCACTTGACCCTTTCTCCTCCTCCTCCTCCTCTCTTTAAACCCTTGTCCTATAATTATTCCACCTCCATCTCCTCCTCCTCTTTTTCCACAACAACATCGTGAGTGAGACTTAAGCAGGAGGAGGAGCAGGTCAAGGCTTCCCCACCCCTTCCTCAACTCCTCCCCAAACATCCCCTTATCTCCTATCTGTGACAGCTTGCATCCCTCACGCCTCAAGACTCCCCTCCAAGGCCCTTCTTTGCTGCCAGGGAAGGTGGGGAGGACACGCGCAGTTGGGGACAAGCGGGGCGTTTGTAGGCCAGTGACATTTGCCTCGCCCATCCCCTTCTTCCCCCCCTTCCCCATCCCCTTCCCCAAGCTACGAGTGTGGGTGTGGTGCTGGTGGTGACTAGTTCTGTGTGTGTGTGTGTGTGTGTGTGTGACCTTTTCTAGTTGACTAATAAACCTTCACACATTTAAAATAACAACACCATCAGAGAGAGAGAGAGAGAGAGAGAGAGAGAGAGAGAGACGCGCCTTATCCAACTGTTGTCAAGTGAACGAGGAGGAGGAGGAGGAAGAGGAGGAGATAACCGAAACAAACCCCTTTTTACGTAGAATGAGGTTACCTACTTTTCTGTACACTAATCTACTCTAAGGATCTGTACTGGGGAGAAAGATAAGAGGGGGAGGAGGAGGAGGAGGAGGAGGAGGAGGAGGAGGAGGAGGAGGAGGAGGAGGAGGAGGAGAACGTGAAAGATGGTAGTGATGAATATAATGAAAAATGAAAAGAAAGAGATGAAAAGGAAATGAATAGAATGAAAAAGGATGAGAAAGTAAAAGAAAGAGATGAAAAGGAAAGGATTAGAATGAAAATGAATGAGAAAGTAGAAGGAATAAGAGGAAATGAGGAAAAGACTAAAAAAAAAATAGATGAAAAAGAAAATGAAAGGTGATGAAGATAAAGATAATGAATGAGACAAAGAGAATGAGGAGAAAGATAAAGATAATGAATGAGACAAAGAGAATGAGGAGAAAGATAAAGATAATGAACGAGACAAAGAGAATGAGGAGAAAGATAATGAAAATACAAAAGAAAATTAAGGGAGAGACGACGATTACGAAGAATAAGATGAAGAAGGAAAAGATGAAGAAAACATAAAGATACTGATTAAGAAGAAAAGGAAGACAAAGATAATGGTGATAAAGAAGAAGAGATGAAGACAAGGATTAAGAGGAAAAGGAGGAAAAAAAAAAAAAGGATAATGATTAAATAGAAAACGGGAATATAAATAACGATCTTAAAATACTCCCTTGCTTTCATTTCTTCTTTGCCTCCCATCTCTCCTCCCCTTCCTCACCATGCTCACACTTGCTCTTCTCTCCCTCCTCCTCCTCCTCCTTTTGGCAAGATTTGTATAGAGCAGAATTTGTATACGTAGAAAGGAGGAGGAGGAGGAGGAGGAGGGAGGTTCACGTGGCAGGGACATGGATGGGGAAGAGGAGGAGGAAGAGGAGGAGGAGGAAGAGGAGGAGGGTGCATGCGGCAAGGTGACAGGGTAGAATAGGACAAACGTGTGAGAGCGACGAGGAGGAGGAGGAGGAAGAGGAGGAAAGGTTGGAGAGTAGAATGAGAACAAAGAACAGAAGCTGAGATAAATATAGAGGAGGGAGAAGGAAAGATAAAAATGGAGGTTAAGTAAATAGAGGAGAAAGAGGAAGGAAGCAAGGGAGGAAGAGGAAGAGGGAAGGAGAAAAACAGAGGATGAAGGGAAGGAAGGGTGGAGTCGACTAGCGTGGGAAGGGAAGGAGGTGAGGGTGAAGGAGAAGAGGGGAGGAGAGGAAGAGGAGGAGGAAGGAGGGGAGAGAAGAGAGAGTAGGGGAGAGAGGCATAAGGCAAGGAGAAACATGAACGAGAGTAAAGGAGGAGAAGGAAAGAAGACGAGAGAAGAAAGGAGGATGAAGAGGAGGAGGAGGAGGAGGAGGAAAAAAAAAGGGAAAGTGAAGGTAAGGACGGAGGCATAGAGGAAAAAAAGAAGTCAGGAGGAGGAGAAAAGAAGGAAACAAACGAAGAGGAGGAGGAGGAAGAGAAAGAGAAGAGAAACAAGTAAAAATAAGGAAAGTAGTAAAAGAGGGAAAAAGAGGAGAAGAAAAGGAAATGAGACAGAGAAAAGGGGGGCTAAGACGTGTGTGTGTGTGTGTGTGTGTGTGTGTGTGTGTGTGTGTGTGTGTGTGTGTGTGTGTGTGTTGGCGTGTGAACTAGAGCGTGTAGCAAACAGGGTGAGAGGGGAAGGTTAAAAATAAGTAAGAAAGGGTGATTTATAAGAGAGAGAGAGAGAGAGAGAGAAGAAAAATAGGTGAGTTGTCCTTTTATCTTATCTTACGTTATCAGGATAGGAAGGGATAAAGGAGGAGGAGGAGGAGGAGGAGGGAAGGGATCAAAGGGTAGTATAGTTAAGTAACGGTTTGGAAAAAGGTATACAATGGAGAAAGAAATGAGAGGAATAAATTTTGCGTATCTCTCTCTCTCTCTCTCTCTCTCTCTCTCTCTCTCTCTCTCATACCCTTCCTCACTTTCCTCTTTGTTTAACCTTTTGCTTCCCTTCCTCCTTTCATAATTTCCTGTCACCTATTCAACTCTTCCCCTTCCCTTTCTACCCCATTCCTTTCTCCTTCCCTTCTCTCCTATCTCACTCTTCCGTCCTTCCCTTTCTCCAACTCTCTTCTCTCCTACACCTCCCCTTCTTCTTTTCTCCCTCCTCCTCCTCCTCCCCTCACCCCTCCTCATGCCCACATCTCCCTCGGGCCTCCAGGCAATCCCCGTCATTTTCCAGGTAACGCCAGGTGTTGAACCGACCTGAACCGGCTGGAATCTCGCTGCCCACCGCTACCACCACCACCACCAGGCCACCAGCACCTCCACGTCATCACCATCGCGTCACTACCACTGCTCGCCTTGTTTCCAGTATTACATCACCGCCAAGACCAGAGCCACACCTCCATTTCCGATGTTGGTTTTTGGAATGCTGCTGCTGCTGTTACTACTCCTACTACTACTACTACTACTCTCTCTCTCTCTCTCTCTCTCTCTCTCTCTCTCTCTCTCTCTCTCTCTCTCTCATTCACTTACTCATTTCCTTCCTCCCTCCACCTCCTGTTCTTATGTTCTTACTACTACTACTACTACTACTACTACTACTACGACTTTTATTACTACTACTACTACCTCTCATTCACTCCTCCCCTTCCTCCCTCCACCTCCTGTTCTAACTACTACTACTACTACTACTACTACGACTTTTATTACTACTACTACTACCTCTCATTCACTCCTCCCCTTCCTCCCTCCACCTCCTGTTCTTACTACTACTACTACTACTGCTGTTTTTCTTTTCATCCTTGTTCTCTATCTTTTCATACGTTCCTTTTCTTCCTTTCTTCTCTACTTTCTTTTTCTGGTTCTGGCTTTTTCTCTTCTCATATTTTCCAATTGTTCTGATTTTATTTTCTTTAGTTTCGCTTTCTAATTCTTTACATATTTTCTTTTCTTTGTTACGTTTTCTAATGGTAAAACTACAATAACTTTTACTTTACTACTACTATTACTACTACTACTACTACCACCACTACGGGAGGTGATTTTACTGAAGAAATATTCAAAAGATAATTATTCATTCACATTTTACTTTTATTTATTTTACTACAGGAGGAAAAAAAAAGTAGAGAAAACCAGTTGACAACGGGAGACGCTCTCGTGTGTGTGTGTGTGTGTGTGTGTGTGTGTGTGTGTGTAGGTCATCCGATACACACGCACGCCCATTGGTTGCCCGGATGACGCGACCACCCTGACGTCACACACACACACACACACACCGGTGGAAGCTGGATCTGAGGGAACCGTTTCTCTTTTCCTCCAGTACTCCTCTCTCTCTATCTCTCTCTGAGCCAAACAAGTGATGACGAGGACGAGACAAGAGTAAAAGGAGAAAGAAAGAAGAACTAGAAGGAGAAGAAGAAGAAAAAAAAAAACGAAGAGGAGGAGGAGGAGGAGGTGATAATGAAGTAGACAGAATGTAAAATATGTTATCTTAACCACATTCCTCCTCCTCCTCCTCTTCTTCCTTTCTTTCCTCCTCCTCCTCCTCCTCCTATACTCCACAACCTCCTTCCCTCCTCTTGATGAACGAACAAGAAAAAGAGTAGAAGAGAAAAAGGAGGAATAGGGAAAAGGGGAACTAAGAGGAGAAAGGAATAAGAGGAACTTGAAAGAGCGAGGGATAACTAGAAGAGGAAGAAGAGGAAGAGGACAATTTGGAGGTTACAAGGACAAGGAAGCACAGGAAACGGGACAAAAACAAGGAAGAGGAAGAGAGGAGAATAAAGTAGAAAGAAGAAATCAAAGAGGAAGAAGAGAATGAGACGAAGACAAAGCAGGAAAAAGAAATAAGAGAATAAGAAGAGGAAGATAAAAAAAGAAGACCAAGAAAATGAGAAGAAAGAAACAGAACAAGAAAAAGAAAGAATAAGAGAATAAGTAGAGGTAGATAACGAAGCAGAACAAGAAAAAAGGAGGAACGAAGAGGAAAAATCAAGCATAAAAGGATTACATAAGGAAGGCAGATGAATGACAGGATAAGGAAGAGAAGGAAGAAAAAGGTAGGAAGGAAGAAAGAAGAAAGAAGAAGGAAGAGAAGAAAGAAGAAAGAGGAAAGACAAGAGGTAGAGGGAAGGAAGAGAAGGAAGAAGAAAGAGGAAAGACAAGAGAAGAGGAAGGAAGAAGAAGAAAGAAGGAAGAAAGACAAGTGAGGGGGAAGAGAAGAAAGAAGAAAGAGGAAAGACAAGAGGTAGAGGGAAGGAAGAGAAGAAAGAAGAAAGAGGAAAGACAAGAGGTAGAGGGAAGGAAGAGAAGAAAGAGGAAAGAGGAAAGACAAGAGGTAGAGGGAAGGAAGAGAAGGAAGAAGAAAGAGGAAAGACAAGAGGTAGAGGGAAGGAAGAGAAGAAAGAAGAGGATAGTGAAGGTAAAGTAAGAGAAAGATGAGATTGAGATAAAGGGAGGATAAAGAGATATGATAAAAATAAAATAAGAAGTAAAATACGAAACAGAATAAGGATGAAAAAATGAAGGAAACTGAGCTAAAAAAATATATATAAATGGAAAATGATATAAATAAAGACCGGAGCACTGGAGGAGGAGGAGGAGGAAGGCGGAAGTCCTACACAGGCTTTTCTGAACGGTGGAAGGACCTACACACACACACACAC
This sequence comes from Eriocheir sinensis, assembly GCF_024679095.1. Lineage (NCBI taxonomy): Eukaryota > Metazoa > Arthropoda > Malacostraca > Decapoda > Varunidae > Eriocheir > Eriocheir sinensis. The sequence goes on from NC_066537.1 coordinate 10,002,234, forward strand.
ACACACACACACACACACACACACACACACGCAGCGTTACCAGGAAGCAAAAACCACCACGTGTATATGTCTGTATGTCTGTATGTGTGTGCACGGGACGTTAACTCTTCCGCCACACACACACACACACACATACAGAGGTATTTGACCTTCTCTTAAAAACTTTAGGCAACCACAGTTAAAAAAAATCTACATAAGGAAGTTGTGTGTGTGTGTGTGTGTGTGTGTGTGTGTGTGTGTGTGAGAGAGAGAGAGAGAGAGAGAGAGAGAGAGAGAGAGAGAGAGTTATGTGAAGTGAATATGCAAGGAAGTTAGTTTTCATAGGCCTGCCCTCTCTCTCTCTCTCTCTCTCTCTCTCAGCAGTGGCGTGGCTCTTGTGGCCCTGACTTATAGGTGGGGAAGAGAGGGGAGAGGGAGGGGTGGAGTGGGGAGGGGAAGAGAGGGGAGGGGAAGGGAGGGGAGTTACAAACCACCAACTTTCACCATCACCACTATTCCCCTCCCCTTCCCCTTCCTCCCCACATCCCCTTGCATTCCATATTCTCCCCTTTATACGCATTTCCCCTTCCTCTCCTCCCCTTCCTCTTTTTTTTTCCTCTAGTATCCATTTCATTATATCCTAAGCTCCCCCTCCCCATCTTCTTCCTCCTCCCCATTCCCATAATCCCCATGAAGACTTCCCCTCACGCCTCTCCCCTTTCCTGACCTCTATATCCCCTTTCCTTCCGTTTTCTCCTATTCCCTTCCTTCCTTCCTATCTATTCTCTTCACTTTCCTTTTCTATTTTTTATCTCCTTCCTTCCCCCTTTTCTTCTTCTTCTATTCCCTTCCTTTCCTTCCCCCTTTCTTCCTCTTCTATTCCCTTTCCTTTCTCTACCCTATCTCCTCATTTACTTTCTCTTCTTATCCCTCCCTTCTCCCTTTTCGTTCTCTTCCCTTTCTTTCTTCTTCGCTTCTTTCCCTTTCTTTTCCTTCCCCTTTCTTTCTCCTAAATATCCTCCTCCCTCTCTTTCTTATTTTCTCATCTTATTTTCCCCATTCCCTTTTCTCTTCCCCTCTCCCATTCCCCTTCCTCCCTTTCCTTCCCCTCCCTGAACACAGCTGGCATAGGGAGGGAGGGAGGGAAGGAAGAGGACTGACACACACACACACAGACAGACACAGACAGGCACCACGCTGTCTGCCTCTTTCTGGGTGACCTCGCTCTCTCTCCCTCCCTCTCCCACTTTTTCTCTCCACTCTCTCTCCCTCCCTCTGGCCTTCAATGCATTCGTTTTTTTTCTTTATCGTCTATATTTAGTTTTTTCTTCCTTTTATTTTTTTCTTGTTGGTAAAATTGTTCTGGTATTTAGATTTCGTGTTCTTGATAACCTCCTCCTCTTCTTTTTCTTCTTCTCCTCTTCCTCCTCCTCCTCTTCTATTCTTCCTCTTTTTCTTTACTCATTCACCTCTTCTCTCTCTTCATCTCCTTTAATTCCTCTTCTTCATCACTGTTTACCTCATTTTCTTTCCCTTTTAATCTCCTCTTCATCTTCTTCATCTCTTCCTTTCTTTATCTCCTGTTCTTCTTTACTTAATTTCCCCTTTCCCTTCATCATCTCCATTTCTTCATTTTCTCTTCCTCTTCATCTCCTTTTCACCTTACTTCATTTTCTCTTCCTCCTCTTCATCTCCACCTCTTCCTCTTCCTCTCTAAAATTCAAGTCGTGTCTCCCTCCACTTCTTCCTCTTCATTTTCATTCTTTCATCTTTAAAATTCACAGCTTGTCGCCCTCCCCTCCACCTCCTCCTCCACTTCTCGTTCCTCTTCCTTGTTCTTTAAAATTCTCCACTCCACTCCACTTAATTCTCCTCATCCACTTCCTCCTTGCTTTGTTTCTCCACCTCCTCCTCCTCCTGTTAGCCCCGTTTTTGCGTCCACGGAATAACGGGATTTCATGTTAACGGGGTCGAAATATCAGCTGACTTTTGTTTACGTTTGATTGTCACGTGACTGGAAACACACTTACCCCTCCCCCTCTTCCCACCTCCCTCCCTCTCTCTCTCTCTCTCTCTCTCTCTCTGGTAATCGTCTGTTGTTTATTTGTTTTTTCACTTGTATAAATAAAAAAAAAGGTTAATTAGGTGTTTAAGTCACTAATTAGATACAAAATAAAAAGAAAAATAATGATAAATACTGCTTTTTATTATTATTATCATTATTATTATTATTATTATTTAGAGCTTTTAACTTTAGAAATATCAACTTTTTTTCTTTCTTTACTTATGAACTCAATCTACTAATCTTCATCACCATCATCATCATCATCATCACCAATTAAAGTACCGTAATGATGATGATGATGATGATGATGAAGGCGTGGTGATATAACCTTGCCACGTGCATCACCACCACCACCACCACCACCACCACCATCATCACCATTACCGTCACGCCTGCCTCCATTACGCCATCCGTTTAATGTTTGTCTAATGAGTCTAGCGGGTTATAAATTCTCTTGTTGTTGATGATGTTGCCTATTTTTTTTTTTTTTTTTGGTTTTCTCGTCTCTCCCTTTCATTCCCTTTCGTTTCTCTTTTCTTCCCTTCGCTCTCTTCTTATTATTTTCCTCTTTTCTGTCTCTTTCCCTCTTCTGCATTTATTATTTTTTTTAATATATTTTGTTGAATTTGTTATTTTCATTTATTTTTTTTGTATTCATTCTTATTATCTATTTCATTTTCTTTATTCTCATTATCAATTTCATTTTATTTACTCTTTATCTGTTATTGTATTTATGTTTTATCGTATTTATCCTCTTTATCTATTTTACTGTATTTATTCTATTCATGTTTTCGTCTTTACATATTTCCATAACAACCAGAATGAAAATAATAAGAAAATAAATTAATAGAAACACTACTTCTACTACCACCACCACCACCACTACTACTACTACTACTACTACTACCTCAATATATCACTCACTTTCCCCTTCACATCCCCACCTAGATTTCTCCTCCCTAGCCCCACCCTTCCCCTCCTCCCCATCCCTTCCCCTTCCTCCCCTCACTCACCCATAACCTTCCCCAAAACCACAAAAAAGTTACTTGGTCCACTCTTAAAATGAACCCCTTCCCTCCTCCCCTTCCCCTTCCTCCTCTATCATCCCCTTCCCTTCCCTCACTTCTTCCTCTTCCTTACCCCTTCCCCTTTCGTGTTCCCCTCTCCCCCTTCCCCCTCCCCTCCCCTTCCTTGCTCAATCTTCTCTGACTCTGCATTTCACGTTTTCAGTATGAGTTCCCGTTTTCTACTGAGCTATTTTAAGCGGGTGTTAGCCTATTTTCTTTTGTTGCTGTTCACTCACGTTTTCACTTTTTTTTTGTTGGTATTTGAATATTTTTTCTTTGGGTTAAGCTTGTGTGATGGAGGAAGAGGAGGAGGAGGAGGAGGAAGACAGAATGATGATGAAGAAGCAAGGAAAGAAAGAGATGAGGAGGAGGAAAAGAAAGAGAAGAGGAAGAGAAAGAAAGCAAAAGGGAAGAAAGAGATGAGGAGGAGGAAAAGAAAGAGAAGAGGAAGAGAAAGAAAGCAAAAGGGAAGAAAGAGATGAGGAGGAAAAGAAAGAGAAGAGGAAGAGAAAGAAAGCAAAATGGAAAAAAGAGATGAGGAAAAAAAAGAGAAGAGGAAGAAGAGAAAGGCAAAATGGAAGAAAGAGAAGATGATGCGGAAAAGAAAGATGATAAAATGAAAGAAAAGAGAAGGAAAAGAAAGATGGAGGAAAAATAAAGTGGGAAAATGATAAAAAAAGAAGTAGGAGGAGGACCAAGGATAAGAAAAGAAGAAGAGGAAGAAGAGGAGGAGGAGGAAGAGGAGGAGGAGGAAGAGGAGAAAATCCGCTATCTTACATGTCTGCCCCTTCTCTCCTCTCCTCCCCTCCTCCTCCTCCCTCTATTACGGAAGACAATTATTACCTCCTCCTCCTCCCAATGTCTCAAGGTCCGACTTACGACACGCCTCCTCCTCCTCCTCCTTCACAGCAATGCGTAAGTACCTCCCCTCCTTCTCTTCCTCCTCTGAACTATGAGGCAATGATGGGGAGGTAGGGGCAAGAATAAGAGGAGGAGGAGGAGGAGGAGGAGGAGGATGATAAGACGTAAAGATGAAAATAATATAAAGGATGAGAAGGATAACAGGTAGTAATTAGAGGAGGAGGAGGAGGAGGAGGGGAAGGAGTACCTGCAGTTAGCTACGTGCAAGTCTCCTTATCCTTGACACACATTCAGGAAGGGAGGAGGAGGAGGAGGAGGAGGAGGAGGGAGGAAGGGGAGGTATAACTATAGTATAACACGAGACCAAGGAAGAAAAAAAAAAAGAAACGTCTAGACAGAGATGAACGAGGAGGAAGACGAAACTACAGCTATGACGCGGAAAAAAAAAAAAGACTAATCCGGTGAAGACTGGAGGAGGAGGAGGAGGAGGAGGCGTTAAGGACAAGGGCACAACTGAATCCCACACACACCTTCATAATTGTTGGGGGGGAGGAGGAGGAGGAGGAGGAGGAGGAGAAGGAAGACATGGAGGAGGTTGCAGATAAAGGAGAACAGGGAGGATACAGGGAAGAAGGACAGGAAGAAATAGGAGGAGGAGGAGGAGGAGAAGGAAGACATGGAGGAGGTTGCAGATAAAGGAGAACAGGGAGGATACAGGGAAGAAGGACAGGAAGAAATAGGAGGAGGAGGAGGAGGAGGAGGAGGAGGAGGAGAGCATTTCCGAGAACCTTCCCCACTCTTCCCCACCACAAAACGCCGGAGGGGAGGAGGAGGAGGAGGCAGGTATACGCAGGTGATACATTTGGGGGAGGGAGGGAGAGAGAAGGCGCCATGCTGTCTGCCAGTCCCGTCTCTCTCTCTCTCTCTCTCTCTCTCTCTCTCTCTCTCTCTCCACACACGTTTCCTCCATTTACCTGAATTCTCTCCCTCTTTTTTTTGTTTACCTCCCTTCGTGCTATATTTTCCTCCTCCTCCAATTATGCTTCTATATATGTTTCTCTTCTCTCCTCTTCTCTCCTCCTCCTCTTCTTCCTCCTTCATTCACCTTTCTTCTCTTTCTATCTCTTCCATCATCACAGAACAATAGTGATGGTGTTGTTATTGTTGTTGTTGGTGGTGGTGGTAGTGGTGGTGGTGGTGGTAGTGGTGGTTGTGATATAGTGTATCCAACCCTGACCTATTATTCTCCCTCTCTCCTCCTCCTCCTCCTTCTCCTCCACTCACCCTCATCACCATATATAGAAAGAGAATGAGGAGGAGGAGGAGGAGGAGGAGGAAAGAGATATATTGGTCTACTGCACTCCCATATATTTCTTTCTCTAATTATTCCATTCCTCCTCCTCCTCCTTCTTCTTCTCCCTCTTTTTTCTCCTCCTTTCACGGGTCATATCCTGGTTGGCACACTTGGCACTTCCCCTCCTCCTCCTCCTCTTCTTCTTCTTTCTCCTCCTCATTTCTCTTCTTTTAATTTTTTGTACTCCTCTCCTCCCCTTTGCCTCCTCCCTTCCTTCCTTGTCCTCTAATTCCCCTCCCCTTTGCCTCCTCCCTTCCTTCCTTGTCCTCTAATTCCCCTCCCCTCCCCTTCCTCCTCCTCCTCTCTCTGACTCATTTCCTCCCCCCCCTCCTCCCCCTCCCCCCCCTTCCTTTCAATATTGTCAAGATGGCGTCGCAGTGTTGACCGCCATTTCGAGGAGAGAGAGAGAGAGAGAGAGAGAGAGAGAGAGAGAGAGAGAGAGAGAGAGAGAGGACAGGTGTATCAGTTACCTGTCGCTAAGCCAACACTCACTCTACCTGTGTATTTGATATCACTTCCTTCTTCCCCCCTCTCTTCCTCCTCCTCCCCTCTTTCTTCATCCCCACTTCTCCCCTCTCTTCCCCTTGCTGAACTACGCCTCATTTCTCTATTCATTCCTTCTTTCTTTTCTTCTTTTCTTTATTCCTCTCTTAAAAAATCATCGTCTCTTCCCCATTCATCCCCACTTTCCCTTCTTCCTCTCTCTTAAAATCCCTTCCTCTTTTTCCTTTTCTTTCATTCCCTTCCCTTAACCTCCTTCTCCCTTTCCCTTTCCTTTCTTTCTCTTCCTCTATCTACTTCTCTCTAAAATTATTCCTCCTCCTCCTTTCCATTTCTTCTTCCACCTCCTTCTTTCCTTCCCGTCAACCTATTCTCAATTCTCCAAAATTCCTCCACTTTCCCTCATTCTCTTCCTTTTCCCATTTTCTCTCTTTAACCCCCCACCCTCTCCCTTCCCTTGCCTTGCCTTCCCGTTCTCTAAAATACAACCCACTTAACCTTCCCCCCTTCCCTCCCTCCCTCATCCCCCCCCCTCCCTGACCTCTCCACTTCCGAACAAGATTTTACCAGTTTCTGTTTTGACGCGTGTCCGCCCTCCCCGACTTTTAATGGGTCACTGAATTATTTTAACGCCGCTACTACTACTACTACTACTACTACCACACAACATCCTCTCCTCCTCTTCTTCTTCTTCCACTTCCATATCCTTATCTTCTCTGCTTTCTTCGTTGTTATTTATAGTGGTGGTGGTAATGTTTCTATTTTTGGCGTCCTCTTCTCCTCCTTCTTATTCGATTTCCACCTCCTCCTTGTTTTGTCTGCTTTCTCTTTACTATTCTTCTTTTTATAATTTGTATTAGTTGTATTTTTTCTATTTCTAACTCTGAAAATCACAGTACAATCATCTTCTCTTCGTTATCTTCTCGTAACTCTCATTTCGTCGTCGATATCTACTCTTCTTATTCTTAATGTCACTAGTTTCTTCTTCATTTATCTTATAACACAAATTTCTTCTCCTCGTGACTAATTTCTTCCACTATTATCTCTTCTTTATCTTATCATCCTGTTAACCACTAGTGTTGCTATATTTACATGTTGCACCACTCCGCCCTGCCCTCCACGCGCCCTCCAGCGGCCGACACAAACCAACAACTCACTGCCTAACCTTTGACAAATAGATGAGTTTCCCTTTAAAATCCCAGTGACGTCATGACTATAAGTGACGTAATGATTGAAGGAGTGACGTCATTTTGCTTCCCTGCTGCTCCTATGTGACTACTACTACTACTACTACTACTACTACTACTACTACTTATAACGCCTTCTCAGCTTTAATTAATAGAAGGATGATGTCAATAGTAGCCCTTGTTAAAATAGTAGTTGTAGTAGTAGTAGTAGTAGTAGTAGTAGTAGTAATAATAATGATAATATTAATGATAATGATAAGGAATTCAAAGTCGCTCTCTCCTTATCAGGCAATGCTTTATGATAAATTCTAAACATAGCAATGACCACAACATCTTAGATAAACACACACACACACACCTCTTAACTCTTCTCTTTTCTATCTCACCTTTTCTTCTCTCATAATTCCCTCATCTTAACATTTCCCTCCTCTTTCTTTCATCCCTCCATACACCTTCTCCCCTCATCTCCTATTCTTCTCTCTCCTCTTTCCCTCTTTTTAATACTGTCCTTATCTTAACTTTTCTCTCTCTCCCCTCTTAGTTTCACACGAACATTGAAAACACAGACGCATATGGAAGGATTAAGGAGCATAAAAAAATAAAAAAATAAAAAAATATCGCCCCTCATACACACACACACAATAAAGGATTAACAAACATGACAAAAAAAGTAAAAATAATTCAATAAAAAAAAATCTTACCCACCCCAGAAACAAACACACACTTAAGGACTAACGAACATATAACGACACCCAAACAAACACACACAAAGAAAAAAACACTAATGATAAAAAGGCTTGACCCCGACACACGAGCCTAGCGAGATGAAGAACAGAAGTGACGTCAGCAGCCTCCCAGATGATGCTTGTGACGTCAGCAAATGAAGAGATACTGTAACACAGACGCACTCACAGCCTCCCTGACGCCACACAGACATCCTCCCCCTCCCAGCATCATTGACCTCACAAACACACAGACACACACACACGTTTAAGGAATGCCATTAGCTGAGGAAAAAAATGGATATTGTGAAACTGCCTGAATCTTGCCACACACACACACACACACACACACACACACACACACACACACACACACACACACACACACACACATGGCAACAGTCTCCTCTCCTTTATCTCCTCTCCTCTTTCTCTCTTTAACTTTTTTTTTTCTCCTCATTCTTTTCACACACACACACACACACACACACACACACACACACACACACACACACGGCAACACTCACCATAGCTTGCTCGATCTTGTTGTCAATGGCTACGGTGCTGGCGGTAGAGGCGCTGCAAAGAAAACAGAGATAAGTTAGATAAGATACTGGAAAGATACGGGTGTGGAAGGGTACGTTAGCTGATGTCGGGAGGTACAGAAAGGGTTAGAGTAAGAGAGAATGAGTGAAGGGTAAAAATAAATAAATAATAAAACAATAAATAATAGGTTAGAAAAAGATGAAAAAAGCAATCAATGAAAAAAATTAATTAAAAAGGTAAAAAGATTGAAAATAATGGTTAGAAAATATCAAAAAAATAATAATAAAACTATGATATTCTCTCTCCACTCTTCATGGTTTTTGGAAGGGGTGACGAGCCTAAAATATCATACCAGTGCCATCAACAATAAATAAACAAATAAATAAATAAAAATATATCTATAAATACATTAACTAGTGAAAATAAAATCATAGGACAAGAAAAAGACACAAATATAGGTCACTGAGTATATGGATAATCAGACGAGGAGGATATAAATAGCAACCCTAAATATAAACATGCAAATCAGCGAAAGCATTTGATCATTGGGAAAACTATATAAGGAGACAAAAAAATAAAGGTGCGTAAATATAGACAATGAATCAATTCGTGGGTGACTAAACGGGTGAGGAATATAAATAGAATGAATATATGCACGAGGGAATATATGTAACTGTGTAAAAATGTGATCTGATAACACATATGAGATAATTTACAGAAGACACATACACATACAAATAAAAATAAACACTAAACTATTCCCACTACAAATACACACACACCATTAACTTACATTTTAACACATACACAATCATAACTACTGACACACATACACACACCTACTAACACACACTAAACTACTACTAACAGGCATACAAACTTACTATGAACTTACATTTTAACACATACTTAGTCATAATTACTACTAGTACTAACACACCCACACACACTCACATATCTACTAACACACACTGAACTACTAACACACATCCAAACACATTATTTTTTATTTTTATTTTAACACATATATAAACACTAAACTGTTCCTACTAACACAGATCTACTAACACACACACACACACACAAACACAGATCTACTAACACATACACACAAACACACTAACCTATTACTTAACCAGTTTCATCCCAACACACACACACACACACACAACCAAACCAGCCAAAGCAAGAGTTATGTTAATTAAGCCCCGTACAGGTAAATCATAACACCTGGCTGACTGACTAACTAACTGACACACCTTTCCAAGAACTCTGAGCACACGTGTCTGGTACAAGTGTGTGTGTGTGTGTGTGTGTGTGTGTGTGTGTGTGTGTGTGTGTGTGTGTGTGTGTGTGTGTGTGTGTGTGTGTGTACTTTACTTCCGTTGCTTCTTATCTAAACTCACAGGATGCAACAGAGAGAGAGAGCCTGTGAATCATCCCGGGTCTAGGGTATCAGCTGTTGTTGCTAGGGCGTTCTCTCTCTCTCTCTCTCTCTCTCTCTCACACACACACACACACACGTTTAAAAATAGTCATTGCACACACACACACTTTTAGGAGTCAGATAAACACTTGCTTAATAAGGTCAAAGTGGTGATATGAGAGAGAGAGAGAGAATAAGGGCGAGGACAAAACAGAAAGCAACTATGAGAGAGAGAAAATCAGCTGAGAGAAAATGGGAGACCAAGGTCTTACGAGAGAATAAAGAGCGACGAAAACTCTACGGATTCTACACCAAATATTTCACTGCTTCTCTCTCTCTCTCTCTCTCTCTCTGACCTTCCTTCCCTCTCTCCCTCCCCCTCCCCCTCTCTCTCTTCCATACTTGTTTGAAACTTGTCTAACTCTTGCTCTTTACATGGTTAGAGAGAGAGAGAGTTGGCTTACGTGGTCAATGAGAAGTGGGACGGAGCACCCCCCAATCCCCCCTTCTTCTCCCTCCTCCATTTCCATTTCCCCCTCCCATCACCTCCTCCTCCTCCCCTTCCAATTTTCTTCCCCCCTCCCTTTCCTCCTCACTTATTCCTCCACTTCTCCATGTTTTCTTGCACCTCCATTACCCCCCCCCCTATTCTCTCCCCCCTTCCTTCCTCCTCAAATCTTTCCTCCCTCCCCTTCCTCCTCCTCCCTCTCCCTCTTCCTCCACACACCAATTTTCTGCATTATCTCCTTCCGTTACCTCCTCCACACACACCTGCACACAATATCTTCTTAACTCTCTCTCTCTCTCTCTCTCTCTCTCTCTCTCTCTCTCTTATCCCAATCTAATATTCCTTCCTCCTTCTTCTCTATCCTTCTTTACCTCACTTTCTCTTTCTCTTTTATCCCAATCTTCTTTACCTTTCTCCTTTATCTTCCTTTCTTTCTCTTATCCTTATCTTTTCTTTCTTCCTCCCTCCTCCTCGTCCTCTTCCATCAGTTTCCTTCCCCTCCCCTACCTCCTCCTCCTCCTTCTCCACTTGCTTGCTTATTCGCTTTCCAGAACCATCAGCTCCTCCACCTGCTCCTCCTCCTCTTCCACCATTCTTTCCTATTCTCCTTTCCTTCTTTCTATCTCCATTTCTCCTTCCCCCAACCCTCCAATTCCCTTCCCAAAGACAAAGCACTTCCCTTCCTCTCTTTCCCCCACTCCCCACCCCCCTTCCTCCCCTTTCCCCCTCTCCCTCCTCCTCTCCACTCCCAATCATCTCCCCAACAAAAGCACATTCACCTCCACTGCTACACCACCACCACCACTATCAACACCTACCCATTTTACAACGTAGGGAAACTTGGGTTATGCAATGGGGGAGGAGGAGGAAAGAGGGAGGGAGGGAGAGGGAGGGAGAGAGGCCTTGTAATCTGGGAGGGATGAGGGGGGAGGGGGGGTAAGGGATCGATGGCTGGCTGGCTGGCTTGGTGGTGGTGGTGGTGATGAAAAAACCTCCATTAATATTTTTTCACCCCTTTTTCTTACCTATCCACCAACACACTCTTCACTAAGGCGTTGGCGTAAGTCTGGTAATCGTAGGCTTCCTGGCACAGCATTGTGGTGGTGCTGGAAGTGGTGTTTCTGGTAGCGGTGGTGATGGTGCTAAGGGGGGGGCGAGGGGGGCGTGGCAAGAGGAGAGCACAGCTACACGTCTCAACACCAAGACTCCAGGAGGGGAACTGAATGCCTCGGGAACGGTGCAGCGCTTTTACCACCGCCGCCACCACCACCACCACCACCCCGAGGCCCGGCAAGGCGCATGACCAGTTTCCTTCGATCACTGCCCCCCCCTCTACCCCCCTTTGTTATGCTTCTGAAGGGCCCCCCTCCCCCCACCCCCCACCACCATCACCTCCATCTCACTACCGTAACCTCATCACCATTAGGACAAGTACCCACCACCACCACCATCACTATCACCACTATCAAAGGGTTGCGTCACGGTTATCTCCTCCTCCTCCTCCTCCTCTCTACCCCATCCTCCTCCTCTTCAGGGGCGGGGCGTTACGCTTCACACGGGGCCTGTTTTGTTGGGTTCAGGCGTGGTGGTGGTGGTGGTGGTGGTGGTGAGGTAAGGTAAGGGGGGGAGAGGGGGTGATGGGGGGGGGGGAGGGTTGAGCGGGTCGCCACCACCACCACTACCACCACCGAACGCCGTGTCTTCCCGCTGGACTTCGCCAACACCACCACCATCACCACTATTGCTACCATTTTCATCACCACCATCAACACCATTATCACTACCACCCTCAACACCATTATCATCATCAACAACATTTATCACCATCAACAACAACAAAGCTTATCACCACCACTGTTTTCATCACCACCATCACCATCATCATCATCACCACCACCCTCAACAACATTCCTCACCGCCACCATCACCACCACCAACACCAACTGCAAAACATCATCACCACCACTACCTTCATCATCGACATCATCATCACCAACACCTCCATTCAACACCATTGTCAACACCACGTCCAGTCCATGCAAACTTTTAATTAAGTGGGTAAACATGATGAAAAGGTAAGCTAGAGTTGGGTAAGGCCAGGTAAATATAGGTAAATTAAAGGTAAGGAAAGGTAAGGTAAGGGACGGGGAGGTAAATTGAAGGTAGGGTGAGATATGAGAATAAGGTAGAAAAAGGGAAAGGGAAGAGTTGGGTTAAAGTCAGGTAAGGCAACATATTAAGGTAGGTTAGGGTAAGGTGAGGTTAGGGAAAGGTAAGGCAGAGGAAGGTAAGGTAAGGTGAAGTAAGAGAGTAAGGCAGAAAAAGGAAAGGGAAGTGTTGGGTCAAGTCAGGTAAGGGGTAGGTTAGGGTAAGGTAAAGAAAGGTAAATAAAAGGTAAGGTAAGGTAAGAAAGTAGGGCAGAAAAATCAAAGAGAAGGGTTGGGTAAAGTCAGTAACAAATTTGGGGTAGGTTAGGGTAAGATAGGGTAAAGAAAGGTAATTGAAAGGTAAGATAAGGTGAGGTGAGGTAAGATGAAGACGGAAAGGGAAGAGTTGGGTAAAGTAAGGTAAGGTAACATATATTCAAGGTAGATTCCGGCAAGGTAAGGATAGTTAAGGTAGGTTAGGGTAAGGTAAGGTAACATATATTCAAGGTAGATTCCGGCAAAGTGAGGTAACATATGACAGAGAAGCAATAAGATCAGGATAGGGCAAGAAGGGAAGACTTTGGGTAGGTCAGGGGATAGGTAAGGTTAGGGTAGGTCAGGGTGAGGGAGACAATTGATAGGCAAGACAGGGATTAGGGTAGGTTAGGGTAAATTCAGATGCTACCCTTCATGCATCTTCTAAACAACTCGAGACCCATTAGCATTCAAACTAACCCCTATCACATCAACCATTAGTCCGATCAATCTAACACCACCTCCCTATCTACCCCTTTCCTCTCCTATCATCTTCAAACCCATTAGCATCAAAACTAACCCATTATCAAATCAACCATTAGTTCCATTATAAGCTACCATCATCTACCCATCTTTCCCCTTCTCTCCCTCAGCTACTCCTATCCTCTTTAAACCCATTAGTATCCAAACTTTCCCATTAACACAAAAAAGACCCATTAACTTCACAGCATCTTTATATCTCCTTCCCCTATCTTCCTCCTTTTGTCTCCCCATTAGAAATGACCTCCATCCTTTTGTTTTACCTCCCCTTAACCCCTTAGCTATCATCTCCCCATACAAACCATTACTTCCATTACTCCCCCCATCTTCCCTCTTGTCTTTTTCCTCTCATCTCCCCACAAGAACCTAAAATACAAGCATCTTCTATCCCCTTAAACTCCTTACTATCTACACCTTTCCTCCCCTTAACACACAAACCATTAGACCCATTAAATTTAAATCAAACCCATTGGTATCAAAACTTTCCCATTAACACAAAAATAGACCCATTAACTTCACAGCATCTTCCCATCTCCTTCCCCTTATCTTCCTCCTTCTCGTCTCCCCATTAGAACATCCTATCATCTTCTAATCCTCTTGAAACTAATTAGCATCTACATCTTTCCCCCTTAACACAAACCATTAGTACCATTATTGACCTCCTTCCCTCTCCCCACCTCCCCTTCATCTTCTTCTTCCTCCTCTTCTTCTTCTTCTTCCCATAACATTAAGTGACCTCAAAAATCTTCTCTCTTCTTTGTTTGTTTTTGTTCTCTTCCTTCTTCTCTTCTTCCTTCTCTAAAAATATCTAGTTGTCCTCTTCCTCTTCCTCCTCCTCCACTGATCCACCTCCACTACAATTAAACAACTCCAATACCTCCACTTAAGATGTTACTTGCACCACCACCACGACCATCACGACACCTGCTAATTGCTTCCTGCACCACCACCTCAAACACCTTCATCACCATTTCACTTCAAGAACATAAACACCTCCAGGAAAAACCACCACCACCACCAGTACCAGGATAGCTCATTAATAGTTCCTCCACCTGCACCTCCACCACCACCACCAGTACCAGGATAGCTCATTAATAGTTCCTCCACCTGCACCTCCACCACCACCACCACCACCAGTACCAGGATAGCTCAGTAATAGTTCCTGAACCTCCACCCACCACCACCACCACCACCACCACCGTAGCCTTGAGTGAGACGTATAACAGTAAAGGATTTCGAAGCCCTGCAGAGTACTCCACCTCCTCCTCCACTTCTTCTTTCCTCCACCTACTCCACTTCCTTGTTTTTTTCTTTTATTTCTCCTTTCGTTCGTTTCAAAATTTCCACCTCTCTTTGATTTTCTTTCTTCCACTCTTCCTCTTCCACCTCCTTCACTTCTCCTCTCTTCCTCTTCCACCTCCTTCATTTATTTTCTATTATATTTCTTTTCCTTTTCTTTATCTATTTTTCTGGGCGAATTTTCTATTTTTTCTTTTCATTTTCTTTTTTATTCTCTTCCTCTTCCTCCTCTTCTTCTCTTTTCCTGTTCCACATTCTTGATTATCTTTTCTATATTATTTCTCCTTTTGTTAATTTGTTCTTTTTTTTCCTTCTTTCCTTTTAATTTTCTTTTCACTCTTCCTCCTCCTCCTCCTCCTCCTTCTTTTCTTCTCTTTTCCTGTTCCACCTTCTTGATTATCTTTTCTATATTATTTCTCCTTTTGTTCATTTGTTCATTCTTCTTCATTTTTCTTCCTTTCTTCTTTCCTTTTAATTTTCTTTTCACTCTTCCTCTTCCTCCTCCTCTTCTGTCCTTTAATCACAAAGTCCTTCATCCTCTTCTTTAAACTCCTCAATCTTCTTCTTCTTCTTCCTCCTCCTTTTGTCCTTTGATACTTGTTTACGATTTGTGGCATTGATCAATCTTCTTCCTCCTCCTCCTCTTCAGTTAATCTTATCTTTAATATTTATACATACTTATTTTTTATTATATTATTTCCTTGTATAATCTCTCTCTCTCTCTCTCTCTCTCTCTCTCTCTCTCTCTCTCTCTCTCTCTCTCTCTCTCTCTCTCTCTCTCTCCTTCCTCATTCCTTCCTCATTCCTTCACATCTCTCTTTAAATTCATCCTCTTCTTGTCCCCTTCCTCCTCCACCTAACCTGCCTCCTCTTCCTCCTCCTCCTCTTCTTCTTTGGTCTTCCTCATTCCTATTTCTCTTCATCTCTCCTTAACTTCATCCTCTTCTTGTCCTCTTCCTCCTCCACCCAACCTGCTTCACTCCTCCTCCTCCTCCTCCTCCTCTTCTTCTTCTTCTTCCTACTCGGTCTTCCTGATTCCTATTTTCCTCATCTCTTATACCGTTCTCATCTTCTCCTCTTCCTCCTCCACCCAACCTGCCTCCTCCTCCTCCTCCTCCTCCTCCTCCTCCTCCTCCTCCTCCACTTTGGGTACGAATCTTACGAGCACGAACAAAGATACGCCGCCATGCAGTCTCAGTCTCAGTCTCTCTCTCTCTCTCTCTCTCTCTCTCTCTCTCTCTCTCTCTCTCTCTCTCTCTCTCTCTCCAAAGGGCAGCAACTCCACTAACACAATATCCACGACCTTGCCTGCACACACACACACACACACACACACACACACACACACACACACACACACACACGACCTCCAAAAAGAAAAGGTGAAGTTGCTTTGTTTTAATAAGTTTTCTGTGTGTGTGTGTGTGTGTGTGTGTGTGTGTGTGTGTGTGTGTGTGTGTGTGTGTTATTCATTCTATATCTCTTCCTTTCTTCATCTTTCCTACTTTTTTTTTCCTTTCTCTTCTCTTTGTCTCTATCTACTTTCTTTCCTTCTTGCTGTCTCTTTCTTTTTTCTCTTCTACTTTCTTTTTCCCTTTGGTTGCTTCATTTCCTTTCTTTATCCTTTCTACCCTTCGTCCTTTTCTCTTTGTGTCTATCTACTTTCTTTCCTTCTTGCTTTCTCTTTCTTTTTTTATTCTACTTTTTTTCTTTTAGTTGCTTCATTTCCTTTCTACCCTTTGTCCTTTTCTCTTTGTTTCTATCTACTTTATTTCCTTCTTTCTTTCTTTCTCTTTCTTTGACCCCCTTTCAGTTTACTCTTTGTTTCTTATCCGTTATTCTTGCTTATTCTTCTTTATCTTTTTCTATCTTCTTTATCTTTAACTTTCTTTATCTTCTTTCTTTTTTGTCTCTTATCTCTTATTCTTGTTTACTCTTCTTTATCTTTCTTTCTCTTCCTTATCATTAACTTTCTTTATCTTTATCTTCTCTATTTTACTTTTTTGTTTATATCTTATTCTTGTTTATTCTTTATTTTTGTTTATTTCCCCTTTGTTTTGTTTTCTCTTTATTTCTTGCTATCTTTTTTTCTTATTCTTTCTCTTTGTTTCTTTACCCTTTTAATTTACTTATATTTTTACTTATTACTTGTTTATTTCCCTCTTTATCTCTTATTCTTTTTCTTTATTTTCTATATTTATCATTTTTTGTTTATCTCTTATTTTTGTTTACCCGTCTTTATTTTTGTTTATTTCCTTGTTTATCGTCTCGTCCTCACCTACTTTCTCTTTTTCCTCCTCCTCCTCCTCTTTATTCCTCTTTCTCTTTCTCCATTACTTCTTTTGCCTTGCGTTTCAATTTCTTTCTTTCTTTCTTTCTCTCTTTTCAATTCTCGTTTTCTTTCTTCCTCAAATTTCTTCTCTCATACTTTCTTTCTTTTCTTATATATAATTTTCTTGTTCTTTTCCTTTTCAATTTCTTTTTCCTATTCTCGTTTTCTATTTTCTTTCTTCTTCAACTTCCATATCCAATACTTTCTTTTCTTTTCTTGTATGTAATTTTCTTGTTCTATTCCTCTTCAATTTCTCTCTTTCTTTCTTTCTATTCTATTCTCCCTTTCCTTATTTTCTTTCTTCCCCAAACTTTCTTTTCTTTTCTCATATATAAATTTCTTGTTCTCTTCCTCTCTCCTTTCTTTTCTTTCTCAAATTTCTCCTCCATAACTTTCTTTTCACTCTTATACATAATTTTATCTTCCTTTCTCCTCTTGTTTCTTCTTATATATAGTTTTCTCTTTGTTTCTCCTCTTCCTTCTTCTTGTATATGGTTTTCTCTTCTCTTGTTTCTTCTCATTTTCTTTCCCACTTTCTGTAATACGATTTTTTTTATTATTCTATTTTTTTTCTTTTTCTCCTCTCGTTTTTCTCATTTTCGTTATCAAATTATTCTTCTTCTTCTCTTCTTCTTTTCCCAATTCTCTTTTTTCTCCTCTCCTTTTCCTTTCCTTCATCTTTATTCGTGTTTTTAGTTCCTTCCTACCTTCCTTCTCTCTCCTCCTTCTTTCCCTCTTCTATTTTCCTAGTTTTCCTTCCTTCCTTCTCTCTCTTTCCTCTCCTTCCTCCTTCTCCCTCTCCTTACCTCTTTATTCTCTTCCTTCTCCTCCTCCTCCTCCTCTATAATACTCCTCCCTCCTCCTCTCTTCGTCAGTCATCATCACCATTGTCATCACCACCATCATCACCACTCCCACCATTATCATTTACCTTTATTCTCCTCCTCCTCCTCCTCCTCCTCTTCTATAATATTCCTCCCTTCTTCTCCTCCTCCTCTCTTCCTAACCCTGTCATCATCACCATTGTCATCACCACGTAAGCATGTCACCACCACCCCCTTTTCACCACCATCATCATCAGCTTTGTCTGTTAGCTCTTTCATCACCACCATTCAAACACCGTCATCATCACTATCATCACCACCTACCCCTCTTTTTTTTTATTAATTATTATCTTTATTATTCATTTATTCTTTATTATCTATCATTGTTATTATTATTTTCTTTCTTTTCCATACCTTATCATCATCATCGTCTATCATTTTCCGTCTTTATTCTGTTTTATTTCTATCCTTATCTTTATTTAATTATCTTTCATCCATCTTTTCTTCACCATCATCATCACCTTCACCCTTCTTCTCGTCCCTTCTTTCCTAAGCCCATTCTTTTTTCTCTCCTTTCTATTGCTCCTTTTTCTTATCTCCTTTCCTCTTCTCTTCTGTTTCTCCACTTCTTTTTATTAATTTTTTATTTATTCCTTCTTTCTCTTCCTTCCTTTCTTCCTCCCTTCTTATCTCCTTTTCATTTTCTTCATCTTTTTTCATTGTTCTTCCTTTTTCTTTCCTTTTTATCCCTTTTCTCTTTCCTTCATCTTCATTTGTGGTTTTCCTTTCTTTCCTTTTTATCCCTTTTCTCTTTCCTTCATCTTCATTTATGGTTTTCCTTCCTTTCTACCGCACCTTTCACCTTTTTCCTCTCCCCTCTTCCCTTCCTTCATCTTATTTTTTTGTCTTCCTTTCCTTATTCTAAATTCGTGGTCTTCCTTCCTTCCAACATTCCTTCTTTCTTTTTCCTTTAATCCTTCTAGTTTTCCTTCCTTCCTTCCTTCTCCCTCTTCTTGTCTCTCCTCCATTTCCTGTATGCGACAAACTCACCTCCCTCCCATTCCTCCCTTTCACCCCTTCCCTCCTCCTCCTCCTCCTCCTCCCCTTCCATTTAACTCAGCTTTCCTCCCCTTTCTTCTTCTTCCCCTCCCTCTCTCCCTCCTTCAACATACTCAGTACCCTTTCCCTCCCTCCTTCCCTCCTTCTCTCTCATGACAGTAACCAGTTTCTCTCCATTGCTCCCTCCCTCCCTCCACCACCACCATCACTTCCCTCCCTTCTCTCTCCCTTTCAAATAAACAACCTTAACCTTCCTCCCTATTCTGCCCTTTCCTCCCTTTCCTACCCTATGACCTCTCCACTTCCCTCCCTTTACCCACATGCTCTCTCTCTCTCTCTCTCTCTCTCTCTCTCTCTCTCTCTCTCTCTCTCTCTCTCTCTCTCTCTCTCTCTCTCTCTCTTAATTGAAGGTGTTTACTGTGGTGTGTGTGTGTGTGTGTGTGTGTGTGTGTGTGTGTGTGTGTGTGTGTGTGTGTGTGTGTGTGTACAAAAACCTGTTTACATCTTCTATCACCCATTCCCCTTCTTTCCTCCTTCTCCCCTTCCCTTCAATTCCTTTCCCTTCTCTTCTATACCTTTCCTCTTTCTCATACCTTCCTTCCCCTTCCCCTTCATTCCCTCCCCATCCTCTTCCCCATCTCTCCTGTCATCTCTCTTCCTCTTGTCCATTCCCCTTCCCTCCCCTACTCTACACTACCTCTCCCCTCACCCACACCCTCTACCTCTTCCCCATCACCCATATCCTTCCCTTCCTCTACCAGTGCAAACATGTCAATCATCCCTTCTTCCCCATCACCTCCCCCCTCTTCTCTCCCCTCACCCCCACTCCACCCCATACTGCGACTGAGCCATATGACTGACACAAACAAACACACACACACATGGAGCCAAGCCAACGACCGGGATAAGAGCAAACACACACACACACACACACACACACACACACACACACCCAATAAAACACTAATTTGGACCCGCCATAAAAAGAGCATTGACTTGAAGGGAAGAGGAATGAACGTGATATATTGCAACTTGGAATATGTCAAGGGAGTCGAGACGAATATGTTTTATGGTAGTTTAGGAAAAAAACCCTCATGGCAAACAGAATAAAAGAAGGTAAAGAAATAAAGAATACAAGAAAAAGTGAGGAAAAAACTGAGGTAAATGTTGATAAAAAAAATAAATAAAAAAATGACAGCTATATGTTTGCACTTTCTTGTAGTAGGTATAAGAAGCAACTCAAGGGCAGGAAAAAAAAAGTAAAATAAATAAATAAATAAAAAAAATGATAATAGCAGAGGAACAGGTCAAGTTTTGGGCATAGGTTAACGAAGAACAGAAAACAGAAGAAACGAAAGCCAGCTGTGGTGAGGTTTAAAATATTGAATTATTAAATGAACCCAAAAACATTGAACTGATCTAAAACCGA
This sequence comes from Eriocheir sinensis, assembly GCF_024679095.1. NCBI lineage: Eukaryota > Metazoa > Arthropoda > Malacostraca > Decapoda > Varunidae > Eriocheir > Eriocheir sinensis. Next base: position 10,022,335 of record NC_066537.1, read on the forward strand.
ATGGGTAAATAAATAAAAGAAAGTAATAGGAAAGTTTTTTGTGTATAGATTAAAATACAAGTCATTCAAGTCTTAATAAATTAACACAACAGATTAATATTAAGACGTTTATATGCTCTCTCTCTCTCTCTCTCTCTCTCTCTCTCTCTCTCTCTCTCTCTCTCTCTCTCTCTCTCTCTCTCACGTCCTCTCCTTTCTTTCCTACATCCTACATTGTCAGATACGTTTCTCACTAACATTACTCAATCTCACCCCCCCTCCCTCTCTCTCTCTCTCTCTCTCTCTCTCTCTCTCTTGGTAACTGAGCAGCGCGAGAATAAAGGAAATTAAGAAACAAATAAGTAGAAGAGGATACTGCACCACGTGACGACAGACACACAGAGAGAGAGAGAGAGAGAGAGAGTGAGAAGAGTATCTGATAAGGTAGGATGTAGGAAGAGAGAGAGAGAGAGAGAGAGAGAGAGAGAGAGAAAGCAAAACAAATAGGAAAGAATATGAACATAGAACAGTGCTAATACCTAAACACTAATAACAAAAACAACAACAATAATAATAATAATAATAATAATAATAATAATAAAGATGAAGACTGCAGAGGAAACGTAATAAAGATCAAGTACATAGACAAGAGTAATAAAATAAGAAATAAGAGAATCGAGATAACTTTGGCCGGTATATAAACAGAGAGAAAGGAGAGAGAGAGAGAGAGAGAGAGGCTAAAACTAGGTCAAGAATCGTAGGCTGGAGGAGGAAGAAGAAGAAGAAGAAGAAGAAGAAGAAGAAGAAGAAGATGCTAACAAGATTTTTAAGTTGGAGGAACACACGTCGAGAGAGAGAGAGAGAGAGAGAGAGAGGACCCAGACTAGAATCCTCCTCCTCCTCCTCCTCTTCCTCCTACTACCCGAGTCTTCCTCTTCGCTCCTCCGCGCCAATTCTCTTCTTCCTGCAGTCCTCCTCCTCCTCCTTCTCTGCAGCCCTTCTCATCCACCTTACTCTTTGTTTCTTCTTCTTTTTTTAATCCTCTTACTAATACTTCTTCTGCAGTGATACCTCCTCCTGCTCCTCCTCCTCCTCCTCTTCCTCCTCCTCCCCTCCCCTTCAATTTGACACGCTATTCCCCATCTTACTGCAGTGCTAACATTCCCAACACTCTTTACCTCTCGTAGCTCATCCCCTTCCTTCCCCCCTAATCCCCACCTCTTGTTCCCCACCTTCTCCCCCAATCCCCATCCCTCCTCTTTACCCCTCCCCATTTCTCCCTATCTCTTCCTCCCCTTTCCTCACCCATCTCCGCATGCCCCCTCTTCTTCCTCACCACCATCCCCTTCACCATCAATGTCCCTTCTTCCTCCCCTCTTCCCCACAACTTCCTCTCCTTCCCTCTTTATCTCCTCTCTTCCTCACCTTTCACCACCCCTTTCCTATCATTTTCTCCCCCTCCTTCCCCACTATTACCCCTACTCCTCCCCTTTTTCCCCATCTCTTCTCCCCTCCCCCTCCCTACCTGTTTCCACCCTATCCAATCCCCTTTTATCAACCAATTCACCTTCTTTCCAATCAATCCTCCCCATCTCTTCCTCCCCTTTCCCCACTCCTCCCCATCTCTTCCTCCCCCCTCCCTACCTATTTCCACCCGACCCAATCCCCTTTTACCAACCAATTCATCTTTCCCTATCAATCCTCCCCATTCCCCATTCATTTCCACCCTTCCCCAACCCTTCCTAACCCCCACTCCTATCCTTTATCTGTCTCCTCTATCCCCAATTCCCCACTAATCCCCCACCCCCCTCTCCTCCCCACCCTCGTCACACTTACGCCAGAATATCGTAGTACTTCTTGTTGGAGAGCGAGACGGGGGTGTGGCGCCCGGGGGTGAGGGAGCCCACGGGAGTGACGGTGCCGGAGGTGCGCGGCCCCCCACCAGTCCCCCCGCTCCCCAGCCCCCCGCTCCCCCCTCCGCGATAGCTTCCTGCCATCATCCTTGCCTCCTCGTTTACCTCTTCCTTCTTCTGGTCCTTCGTTTTTGCTTCTTCTTCTTCTTCTTCCTTCTGTTTCTTGTTTGTCTAGTTCACTAAATTCTTGTTGTTTATTTTTTTATGTTTTTACTGTTTGTTTTTTCTTCTTCCTACTTCGTTAGATTCACTTATTTGTTGTTGTTTTCATT
>NC_066537.1:10026998-10066998 GCF_024679095.1 Eriocheir sinensis
ATCTACATTTTTTTCTTTATCTTTTTCTCTTTATTCTGCATTTTCGATACCTCTACTTTTTTTCCCTTTTAAGTCTTCGTTTTCTTTATCTTTTCTTCTCCTCTTTCTTCTTCTACATTATTTTCTTCGTATTTTTCTCAACTCTACGTTTTCTTCCTTTTACATTTCGTTTTCTTTATCTTTTTCTTCTCCTCTTTCTTCTTCTACATATATACTTCTTATTTTTCTCTACATTTTCTTCCTCCGTCTTTCTTCTTCGTCCTTCACAGCCAACACCATGAATTTTTTTTGGTCCCTCACCTATGTTGCAATTCTCTATCGCGACTTTCATCACCGCCCCTTTCTCCCCCCTCTATTCCCCTACCCCTTCCCCTCCCTCTCCCTCTACCACCATACATTATCTCCCTTCTTCCTCTTCTTTCTTACCTTTAACATAGCCCCATTCCCCTCCCTCTCCCTTCTTCCCTCTCCTTTCCCATTCCTTTCCTATTCCCCTACCCCTTCCCTTCCCTCTCCCTCTTCCTCCATATATTCTCCCTCTTCTTCCCTACCTTTAAACCATTAGCCCCATTCCCCTTCCTCTATTCCCCTACCCCTTACCCTCCCTCTCCCTCTTCCACCATAAATTCTCTCCCTTCTTCCTCTCCTTTCCTACCTTTAACATATCAGCCCCATTCCCCTTCCTCTATCCTCCTATCCCTTCCCCTCCCTCTCCCTTCCTACCTTTAACCCATCAGCCCCAGTCCCCTTTTTTTTCCCCTTCCTCTTCAAACTTCTTACCTACCTCATATACTCCCATCACTTCCACCTTCCTATCGTCTTCTAACTTTACCTTTTAAATCCCTTCTGTCTTTCATTCTCTTCCTCTTCCATCGTCTTTCATCATATATTTCCTTCACTTCCTTTTCCCTTCCTTATCTTACTCCTTTCAATCTCCTTTCTCTCTTTCTTTCCCTTCCTCTTCCATCGTTTATCATCACATATTTCCTTCACTTCCTTTTCCCTTCCTTATCTTACTCCTTTCAATCTCCTTTCTCTCTTTCTTTCCCTTCCTCTTCCATCGTTTATCATCACATATTTCCTTCACTTCCTTTTCCCTTCCTTATCTTACTCCTTTCATTCCCTTTTCTTTCCCTTCCTCTTCCATTATATATTGTCCTAACCTTCTTTTTTCCCCTCATATCTTACCCTTTCAATCCCTTCTTTCCTTCTTCTCCTTCCTCTCCCCTTTTCTTTTTCTCTATCTTCTTATTTTCTCTCTTTTCTTCCCTCCCCATTCCTCTCTTTCCCTACCTCTCTCCCCTCTTCTTTAACTATTCCTCTCTTCTGTCTCTCATTCTCAATCCCTTCCTCCCCCCCTTCACTTCTCATTCCCCTTCACCACACACACACACACACACACACACACACACACACACATACATCACCACCACCCATATCACCTCCACCACCATTTCCTTTCATACATCACACCTCCCTTACCCCCCTCAACCCCCCCCCTCCCCTCCCTCACCATCATAATATTTTCCTCTTTCAAGCATAACAACACACAACAACACTAGTCATCATCACCACCATCATTTTTTAAACCTTCAACATGCATTTCTGGATCTCAAGACTTTACATTATTCTTCAACACAAGTTCTTTTTCTTCTTCTTCTTTTTCCTCCTCCTCCTTCTTCTTCACGTCCCCAGAAACCTCCAGTCCGCCATGTTGTTTCTTTTTTTGTCTGTGTCTCTCGTGATAGGAATGTCTAAGACGTAAGAAGGAGGAGGAGGAGGAGGAGGTAAGGGAGGTCTTTCGTGTCGATAAGAAGGCGGGGTAGCTACGTAGAAGAGGAAGAGGAGGAGGAGGAGGAGGAGGTAAGGGAGGTCTTTCGTGTCGATAAGAAGGCGGGGTAGCTACGTAGAAGAGGAAGAGGAGGAAGAGGAGGAGGAGGTAAGGGAGGTTTTCGAGTCGATAAGAAGGCGGGGTAGCTACGTAGAAGAGGAAGAGGAGGAAGAGCAGGAGGAGGAGGAGGAGGAGGAGTTAATAGTGAGGATTGAGGTGGTGGGGAGGAGAAGGAAGGGGTTGATTTGGGATTTTGTGACAGGAGGATGAGGAGGAGGAGGAGGAGGAGGATAATTTGCTTCAAGTCACGTGAAGGTTATACATGCATTCTTGGGTACGTGTGTGTGCGTGTGTGCGTGTGTGTGTGTGTGTGTGTGTTATCGCTTCTGTTCTTGATGTTATTGCGTGTCGATGTTTTTTGGGGGGTCACCTTCAAGTACAATTCAAGTGCCTTTTATCTATCTCTCTTTCTGTGTGTGTGTGTGTGTGTGTGTGTGTGTGTGTGTGTGTGTGTGTGTGTGTGATCAAGAACCCGTTTTCAATTTTGGACATTTTTTTTTTCCCCTTCCTTCGTTCTCTTATCACGAGGCATTTTTATTTATGTATTCGTTGTTTGTCCTTCAGCCCCCCCCCCTCTCTCTCTCTCTGATCTTCCTTTAGTCTTTTGTCCTTTCTTCGTGTTTTTTTTTTAATCCTATCAATTTTTTTCTATTTAATCTTCCTCCTGTTCTCTCTCTCTCTCTCTCTCTCTCTCTCTCTCTCTCTCTCTCTCTCTCTCTCTCTCTCTCTCTCTCAATGTGGGATATGGGACTGACACATGTGACCTACTTAATTAACACACACACACACACACACACACACACACACACACACACACACACACACACACACACACACGTCCGCCCCTTCTCCCATCCTGTCACCACCACCATCACCACCACCTCCATCTTCATCACCACTCGTGTGTATAGACTGATGAGTAACCCTTTGTGTGTGTGTGTGTGTGTGTGTTGGTTGGTGAAAACTATTAATGAGGTAATTCCGTTTTAAGTAGTGAAAAGTGTATTGAGGTAGATTAAGGTAAGGTAAGGTTAGTTATGGTAAAGTAAGGTAGGTTAGCCAAAGAAAGGAAAGGGGAGGGAAAGAAAGGTAAGGTCTGGCTTCATGTGGTTTGGTAAGGAAAGTTAGAGAAAGTTAGGTAAGGTACGGAAAGCTTAAGTTGGTCAGTAAAGGGGAGGGGAGGGAAGGGAAAGAAAGGGAAAGGAAGGGGAAGGGAAAGAAAGGTCAGGTTTGGTAAGGAAAGGGAAAGTTAGAGAAGGTTAGGTAAGGTAAGGAAAGGAGTGGGTAAGTAAAGGAAAGGGGGAGGAGAGGAGAGAAGAGGAGAGACGAGGGGATGGAAGGTTAGGTTAGCTTAGGAGACGTTTTTGGATAGGAAAGGGAAGGTTGGTGAAGGGAGAGTTAGGTAAGGGAAGCTTCTTAGGTCACTGTAGATTTAGCTTACTTAGGGAAACCAGAAATACTAAAATTGGGGAAGGTCAAATTCGCTTAGTAACTCGGGATTTCGAAAGAGGAGCCAACCACACGTGAGGGCAGACAAACGTGGAGACAGATCTTGCTCTACTACGATCTACCCACTGCCTTCAAGAGCGTGAGTGAGCGGGACTGTCAGACTCAAGTGACGGGAGATAAACGACATGACTCAGCAGCGGGACAGACAGCATTGTGTGGCAAGAGGCTGTTTTTCCTTACGTTTTGTTTAGAGTTGACTGACTGACACACACACACACACACACACACACACACACACATAAACAATCAACTGTGTGCTTAGTGAATAACTGTGCCACTTTGCCTTTTTTTGTGTGTGTTTGTTTAATTACGTAACTGGGTTTGGTTGGGGTGGGAGGAGAGGATGGTGAAGTTCGGGGTCGTTGGGAGGGTTGGAAATGGAGTGGCAGGGTTGGGGTGTGAGAATGGGATGAGGTTGGGGTGCACAGTTTGGGGGTGAGGTTGGGGGTTGCACAGTCTTGGGGTCAAATTGGGGGGGGTCGAGTGTGGGAAGGGAGTTGGGGTGTGAGAATTTGATGAGGTTGGGGTGCACAGTTTGGGGGTGAGGTTGGGGGTTGCACAATCTTGGGTTCAAATTGGGGAGGTACATGTGTGGGAAGGGAGTTGGTTAAAGGTTTGGGAGCTTGGGGTGAGGTTAGGATGGATTACAGATGAGGTTGATAGGGTGTGAAGAGGAGGGGTTGAGGGTAAATTTGGAAGGGTTGCGGTGGGGGGGATAGGTCAGAGGGGAAAAGAGGGTAAGGTCTGATGGGTAAGGAAAAGCTAGAGGGGGGGGGGGAAGATTAGGTAAGGGTTGAAGAGGTGAGATTGGGGTAAGGTTGGATGAGTAAGGAAAGCTAAATGGGTAAGGTTTGATGGGTAAGGAAAAGCTAGAGGGGGGGGGGGAGATTAGGTAAAGGTTGAAGGGGTAAGATTGGGGTAAGGTTGGATGAGTAGGGAAAGCTAAATGGGTAAGGTTTGACTGGGTAACAATGACGGTAAAATTGGAGGGGGGAGACTGGGGAAGACTGAGGTAGGGATAGATTAAGGGACTATTACACTGGGCAAATTTTCCGTGGATCTTCAGTCAAACCACGATTTCCGCTAGCGTGGTTGTCATATGTTTCTTGTTATTGCTGCTGCTGCTGATGATGATGGTGAGTAATACCGTCGTACTTTTGTGAAATCTACCATAGCTTTGGAATATTGCGGACCCGCCAGAAAACCACGGAAATATGAGAACCACGCCAGCGGAAATCGTAGTTTGACTGAAGATCCACGGAAAATTTGCCCAGTGAGATAGCCCCTTAACCTGGTAGCTGCGGGGATCATGTTTCTTAAAGGTCCCTCTAAGCGAGAAAATGAGAAAAAGTCATCACTCACGCAAACCATTTCATAATATATATCAACGCATTTGTGATCAGTTTATGCATCATCTGTTTTTGTGGGTTTATATCATGGCAAAAATGTGGCCCGTCGCTGCTACATGGTAAAGCCACAAATTTGGCCCGTCGCTGCTACCGGGTTAAGGGAGAGTTAGAGATCGAGGTAAAAGATGAAGGAGTGAAGACATGTGGGGTGGTTGGTTGCTATGAGGTTACGTCCTTGCTTAAAACTAAATACATGTTGTTTATAATGTTTTCTTAGCCTTATTTGTATGTACACTTGTTTGTTTACTTAGGCACTCACGCCGCTAATGTGTCTTGCTATTATGAAGGTTGTTATTTGTGTTTACTTGTTTATATACTTTGTTTATTTACCGAAGAAGGGAATGTTTTCGAAGATGGATATATACGTTTCAACAAATCTCTCTCTTTTTCTCTCTCTCCCTTGCTCTCCCACCCTCTCTCTCTTTCTCTCCCCCACCACAAGTACCCACCGGACTCAATTATCTCTTCCTCCTCCTCCTTCTCCTCCTCCAACATCCGTAGTTTAGAGTTCATTGACCCGAAGATCAAAGGGACGAAGAAGAGATAAGAAAAGAAGAAAAACAGATTGAAATGTTGGTGTTGATATGTGAGGTATGTTTTGAGGATCACAGGAGGAGAAAGAAAGAAAGAAAGAGGTTAAGAGGAATGAAGATAAAATGTGTGTTGGAGAAATGATTGAGATTTCATTGGTATGTAAGTTGGTATGTTTTGACGATCACAAGAGAAAGAAAGAAAGAGGTTAAGAGGAATGAAGATAAAATGTGTGTTGCAGAAATGATTGAGATTTCATTGGTATGTAAGTTGGTATGTTTTGACGATCACAAGAGAAAGAAAGAAAGAGGGTAAGAGGAATGAAGATAAAATGTGTGTTGCAGAAGAGATTGAAATGTTATTGGCATGTAAGGTATGTTTGAATACGACTAAAAAATAACAGAAGGAGGTTAATAAAAATAAATAAAAAAAAAAAAGTGTTACAGAAGAGATTGAAATGTTAATGGTTATGCAGGTTATGTTTTCTGATACTGAAGAGGTTAATGAAAAAAAAATATATATAAGGTTAAAGGGTAGGGAAAGAGGTAAGGTTAAAGGTAAAGACTAATGGTAGAAAATAGATTAGAGCTTAATGATAAAAAAGAAAGGTTAAAGGTAAAGACTAATGGTAGAAAAGAGATTAGAGTTTAATGATAAAAAATAAAGGTTAATGTCAAAGAACAAGAAAAAGGTTAATGGTTGAATATAAAAAGTTAATGATCCTGGATGAAAGAAAACAAAAACAAAAGAAAAATGAAAATAGGAACCGAACAAAAATAATAAGAGAAAAGAAAAAAAAAAAAGGTTAACAAGAAAGAATATAAAAATGTAATACAAGAAACTAGTGAAATGTAGAGTGTTACGCAAGTTTTGTACAATAGAGAAAAAAGTTAGATTATTGAAATATTACTGGTTTGCGAGACGAGTGTACAGTATGAAAAATAGGGTCAATAGGAATGAGAAAACGAAGTGAATGTGATAAAAGAGAAACAAGGGAATGTGCTGAATAAGTAAGAAATAACTGAATGTGCTTAAAAAAATGAGCACGAAATTAATGTAGTAAATAAGTAAGAAATAACTGAATGTGCTTAAAAAAATGAGCACGAAATTAATGTAGTAAATAAGTAAGAAATAATTGAACGTGCTTAAAAATGAGAACGAAATTAATGTAGTAAATAAGTAAGAAATAATTGAACGTGCTTAAAAAAATGAGCACGAAATTAATGTAGTAAATAAGTAAGAAATAATTGAACGTGCTTAAAAATGAGAACGAAATTAATGTAGTAAATAAGTAAGAAATAATTGAACGTGCTTAAAAAAATGAGCACGAAATTAATGTAGTAAATAAGGAAGAAATAAATGAACGTGCTTAAAAATGAGAACGAAATGAATGTAGCAAATAGTAAGAAATAAGTGAACGTGCTTAAAAATGAGAACGAAATGAATGTAGCAAATAAGTGAGACATAAGTGGCTGTGCTTTTCCCACGTTCTACTTACATGAAAGAAAAAAATAAAGAACAAATGTCAGCAAGTAATATAAGTGAGACAAATGGTTAAGATGTTCTAGTTGACATTTCACCCAAAAAGAGAAAGAAACCGCTAAATATAAGAAGAAAACGGGAGAGCTACACTCATTGATACAGAAAACGGGAGAGCTACTTATTAATACAAACAGATAAGAATGAGAAAAATAAATAAGAAAAAGTGAATGTTCTTTTCCCACGTTTTACTTATATGAAAGAAAATGAACATATGTCAGATAATAAATACAAGTAGAGAATTGTTACAGATGTTCTAGTTGATATTTCACCCCCCACTAAAAAAAAAAAAAGAGAAAACGGGGGAGCTCCAATTATACATACAAACAGCAACACATTATTAATACAAAAATAGATGGGAGTGTTTTGAGATTGATGCAAGAATAATAAATCGACTATTTATAACTTATATTAAAGAAAGAGAAAACATTAGTATTATTCTCGCTGTTACTATGTGCATTTAAATTTAGTGTGTCCTCTCTCTCTCTCTCTCTCTCTCTCTCTCTCTCTCTCTCTCTCTCTCTTTTACAATGGAACGGAAGTTATGCATTACTAACTCTCTCTCTTTCACACACACACACACACACACACACACACACACACACAAGGTCATTCTCAAATCGCACCATCCCCACCACATTCTCCCCAAATGAATGCTTCCCCACCCCCCCTTCCCCACTCCCAACTTACACATCCCCAATTAGAAGGGAATTTAACACCTTCCTCCCCATTAATCCCCTCATTTCTAATTTGACTCCCAACTTCACAATCCCCCAACACTAGACGAGCTGAACCTTCCCCACACACTCCCCTTCCTCCCCACCATTCCCCATCACAAGGTTACTACACTCACCCTCTTTTTCAACGCCCTCCCCAACTCAATGTCATCCCTCCCTATCAGGACAATCTAACCTCCCCAACACTCCCCCTCCTCCTCCCCACTATTCCCCAACACAAGGTTACTACACACCCTCTTTTTTAACGCCCTCCCCAACTCAATGTCATCCCTCCCTATCAGGACAATCTAACCTCCCCAACACTCCCCCTCCTCCTCCCCACCCTTCCCCATCACAAGGTTACTACACTCACCCTCTTTTTTAACCCCCTCCCCAACTCTGTCATCCCTCCCTATCAGGACAATCTAACCTCCCCAACACTCCCCCTCCTCCTCCCCACTATTCCCCAACACAAGGTTACTAGACTACCCTCCCCTCCATCTCCTCTTCCTCCCCAGCACAATGTCATCCCCTTCCCCTCCCCTCCTTCCTTTCCTCCCCAACACAGCTCTTATATCACCCCTTTTGTCCTCACCCCCAACACCTTGATACCCCCCTTCCCCTTCTTCCCCAACCCCCCAAGAAATGACCCAGAGGCGCCAGTGGCCGTGTCGTGTCCCAAAGATGAGTGGGGAGGAAGGGGGAAAGGGAGGGGGTGAAGAAGGGGGGGATGGGGATGGCGCCGACAGTTGGAACCGCACCAATCCCCCTCATCCCCCCATCCCCACCACCACACTAACACCAGAATGACAAGAGGGGATTAAGGTGGGGAAGGAGGGGAAGAGGAGGGGAGGGTGGGGTTGGTTGGGGAATTTGGGGTGAAAAAAAAAGTAGGTTAGGAGAGGTTGGGGAGGGTATCTGGGGAAGAAGGGGAGGGACATGGTAACAGATGGGAAGGTAAGAACAGGGAGAGGAGGAGGATTGGAGAAATGGGGAGGAGAGAAGGTAGGAACGTGGGGATTGTGGAGGGGGGGGGGGGAGAAGGTAGGACAAAGAGGGATGTAGTGGTGGGGAGGAAGAGGGGGTGAGGAGGAGGGGGGAGGAAAGGAGGGGAGGTAAGAGGCCAGGTAAAGGGTGGGACAGGTGAGTTAAATAAGAGGTAAGGTTGGGGAGGAAAGGCTTGGGGAGGAGTTGGATTAAGGGCAAAGGGGATGAACGTGTAACAGATGATGGGGAAGAGATAGAGGATGAAGAATTGATGGGGAAAAAGGGTTGAAGGTGGGGGATGGCAGGTTGGGGAGAGGAATATGGAGATTGGAGGGGAATATGGGGATTGAAGAGGATTGGGGACGGAAATGGAAGGTTAGGGAGGGGAAGAGTGGGGTGTGGAGGGGAGTATGGGGTTGGGATTGGGGAGAGAAATTGGGGAAGGGGAGAAAAATAAGAGGGTTAGGGAGGGGATTAGGGGTTGGGATGGGGAATAAGGGATTGGGGAAGAGGTTAAGGGGGTATAAGAGGTTGGGGAATTATAAAGAGAGCTTGGGGAATTATAAAGAGGTTGGGGAATTAGAAAAAGGGGTTGGGGAATTATAAAGAGGTTGGGGAATTAGAAAAAAAGGGGTTACCATTGCACTAAAACCATTTCAACATCTCCCTCTTCCCCACGTAGCTATTCCCCCTTTTTCCCCACTCCCTCCTATTCCCCATCTACGTTTTTTTCCCTCCCCTTCTTCCCATTTACATAACCCCATTTTCTTTCCCTTTCTTCTCCCCATCTTTACTATTTCTTTTCTCTCTTCCCTAATTTCACCTTTTCTTCCCCTTTCTCTTTCCCCAACATTCCCCAACTCCTTTATTCCATCCTCACTTCCCTATTCCTATCAGACACTTCATTCCCAATTTCATCTTTTCTTCCCCTTTCTCTTTTCCCAACATTCCCCAACTCCTTCCTTTATCCCATCCTCACTTCTTCCCCACTTCAAGTCACTTCATTCCTTATCTCCTCTCCCCCCTTCCCCCTCCCGTTTTTTATACCCTAACCTCCCCCTCCCCCTTATTCAAACACTTGTAAGACGTAAGACCCTCCTCCCCATAACCCTCCCTACCTCCCCACCCTCTCCTCCCCAATCCCCCTAAATCCCACCTGTTGCCCCTCTCCCCACACACCCATCATTAAACATATCACCTGCCAAAACACACACACACACACACACACACACACACACACACACACACACACACACACACACAGCACGTACACAGATGGGTTGGGTAATACATACATACACACACACACACCACATGACGAACACATGAGCATATACTACGGCACCCTAAACACACACACACACACGCACATAACGTACATAAATACATACACACATGTCAAAGTAGCATACACAAACACATACACGTACTAATGTAATGAATAAATAAATAAGCAAACATAGTAATAATAATAATAATAATAATAATAATAATAATAATAATAATAATAATAATAATGATAATAATCGTTCTAATCTCCTAATCCCCAACTTTACCTCCCCAATCCCCAATAATCCCACTTTTCATAACATCCTATTTCCCTCAATCACCCCCAAACCCCTCCCCACCCCACCCTAACCCCATTCCTCCCCACTTAAAAACCTTCAACTTATCTGCTTCCTAACATACACAAATTCAACTCCAATCCCCTAATCCCCAACCTTCTTCCCCATCTTTACCCCCACACACTTCCCCACCCCAAAAACGGTCATTATCACTCCCCCCCATTGGCCCCAAAAATTCACTTCCTTCCCCACACGCCTCCCCAAGACAACCAATCCCCAATATCCCCACCACAAACAAATCAAAATAACACCAATACCACTACATCCCCCCCAACCAATATAGCACTCCCCTCCATCCCCACACACGGTTCCCTTCCCCCACTCCCCCACTAATCCCCATCCCCAACTCCTCCCCAACACAAACTAAATTAAAACATTACCATCACCACCACCATCACTCCTTCCCCAACCAAAACAACACTCCCCCACTTCCCCCACACGGCTTCCTCCCCCCCCTCCCCACTTCCCCACCCATTCCCCAACACTGCCTCACCACCACCGCTCTGCAACACCGGTCAAAACACACCACCACCACCACCAAGACTGTTCGAATCACTACCACTTGTCGACTGGCGCCCGTGGTGGTGGTGGTGATGGTGGTGGTGATGGCGGCCGAGAGAGAGAGAGAGAGAGAGAGAGAGAGAGAGAACACCACCCCGACCACCACCACCATCACCACCACTTCACTATAGCGCACGTTCACCACCACTATGTTCAACACCACTTTTTCATCACCACCTCACCACCGCCACCTTCACTCTCCCTCGAAGAGTATGCGTATGAGACAAACCCGTGTGTGTGTGTGTGTGTATGTGCGTGTCTGTTTATGTGTGTGTGTGTGTGTGTGTGTGTGTGTGCCAGGGCCGCTGTTCCGCTTAGCTTCCCCCCTCCCTCCCCCCCTTCCCCACTCCCTCCCTTCCTTCCTCACCCCTTTCCCCTTCCCTCCCCATCTTAAGGAAGGGCTGAGAGGGAAGGGGAAAGGATAGGAAAGGAGGAGGAGGAAAAGGAGGTAAAGGAAAGGTGGGGAAGAGAGAAATGGTGGGGAGGAAAGGGGGGATGAGGCAGACTGACGCCGACCCTGACGCTCCCCACCTCCCCACTCCCTCTACCCCCTCCTCCTCCTCCTCCTCTTCGCTATCAGACGCTTGGCCTCTCCTCCTCCTCCTCCTCGTTTACATCTTAGTTTATCAGAATCTCTCTCTCTCTCTCTCTCTCTCTCTCTCTCTCTCTCTCTCTCTCTCTCACCTACATTCCCCAAACCTAACCTTCTTCCCCATCCAAGTTCTAACCTTCCTCCCCACTCTTTCCCCAACCTTCCATAACTCTTCCCCTCCCTCCCCTTCTTCCCTCTCCCCAACACTGTCGTTAGCCTTCCTCCCCACCTCCAAACTCTTCCCCACCCTCCTCCTCATTTCTTTCCCCAACACTCTTAACCTTCACCCACTCCTCCTCCTCCTCCTCCTCTTCTTCTTCCCTGTCTCTCCAAATCCCCCTAACCTTCATCCCCTCCAAAATCAAGAATCTAACCTTCTCCCCTCTCCCCCTTAATCCCCAAGTTTCTTTTCTCCGTTTCTCTTATTTCTCCCCCTCTCCCTCTTACCCCCAACTTCCTTCGTTCCTCCCCAACCTTCTCCCCCTTAATCCCCAACCTTCTTTCCTCCCTTTCTCTTATTTCTCCCCCTCTCCCCCCTCCTCCCCAACTTCCCTCGTTCTTCACCAACCTTCTACCCTCAACCTCTTTTCTTCCCTTATTCCTCCCCAGCTTTCAACCTCTTCTTCCCCAACTCCCCCCTCTTCTTCAATCTCCCTCCCCGTCATCCCCAAACTAATTTCTCTTTCCTCCCCAAACTTAATCACTTCCTCCTCTTCTTCCTCTTCTCCTAAATTTAATCTCGTTTTACTTAGTGCGTAGTGGAGAGAGAGAGAGAGAGAGAGAAGATAGAAGTTTCTCTCCACGTGCCTTTCCTCCTCCTCCTCCTCCTCCTCCTTCCTTTCCTATGTCCTCTCCCTTTTTCGGGCATATCAGAGAGAGAGAGAGAGAGAGAGAGAGAGAAAGGGGGGGGCTAATGGGTTAAAAATATTGGCGCCAGTCCCATTTTTTTTACATCAATTCATTTTTTTCTTCAATATTCAACTTTTTTGGGGATGGGTTGCGATCACACCCACCTCTCACTTCCGTCCTTTTTTTCTTCCTTTCTCTTTTTTCTCGTTTATTTATTTTCATTTTTCTTCCTAAATTATTTTCTTTCTCTCCTTCATTATATTTTTCCGTCCTTGTTTTTCGTTTATTCTATTTACTTTTTCTCTCCTCCTTCCCTGTCTTTCCTTCCCCTTTCCTCTCCTCTATAATATTCTTTCTCTCCTCCTTCCCAATGTCTCCTCTCCCCCTTCTTCTCTATAATATTCTTTCTCTCCTCATTTCCCATTCTCGTTTCTTTGCTTTCCCTTTTATCTCATAATTCTTACTTCTTGCTCTCCTTCACGATACTGTTTCTCTCCTCCTTTTCCTTTTCCATGTATTTTCTTTCCCTTTTATGTATCTTTCTTCCTTCATCTCATTTCCCTTCTTGCTCTCCTTCATAATATTGTTTCTTTCCTTCTTTTCCTTTTCCATATATTTTTTTCCTCTTAAAATTCTTTCCTCCTTTCTCTCTTTATTTCCTTTTTTCCTCCTCCTTTCTCTCTCTCTTATGTCTTCCTTTCTTCCTTTCTCTATTTCTTATTCATTTATTTCATCATTTCTTTCATATTTCTTTCTTTCCTTTTACTTTTGTTTCGTTTTTCTTTATTTCATCCTTCACATCTTTCATCTCTGCTCAGTCAGTCAATCAGTAAATCAATAAGTTAATCAATCGGTCAGTCTTACTCAGTCAGTCATTCAGTCAATAATTTTCCAGTCAGTCAGTCAATCCTTCAATCAGTCAGTAAGTCAGTCAGGCAGTCA
The DNA here is from genome assembly GCF_024679095.1 of Eriocheir sinensis. Lineage (NCBI taxonomy): Eukaryota > Metazoa > Arthropoda > Malacostraca > Decapoda > Varunidae > Eriocheir > Eriocheir sinensis. The sequence goes on from NC_066537.1 coordinate 10,040,150, forward strand.
GTTCTTCAGCCAGTCGTCAGGATAGGTAGGTAGGTAGGTGTCAGTAAATGGGTACAACTTAGTCAGTCAGTGTGTGTGTAAGTGGGTGTCAGTCAACCAGTTAAACCTGTAGTAAAAATAATATGGAATAAGAGGAGTGTTGGTGGTGGCTGTGATTGATGGAGGTGGAGGAGAAGGAGGAGGAGGAGGAGAACATTCTGGAGAGAGGGAGAAACTGCAATGTGTGTGCGTGTGTGTGTGTGTGTGTGTGTGTGTTCTAACGGTCGTGGTGGTGAAGGGAGGAATAGGTAATGATTGGTGGTGGTGGTGATGGTGGTGATGAAAATTAAAAGGTAAGGGTTGCAGCTGGTGATGATGGTGTTGATAGTGGTGGTGGTGATGGTGGTGTTTGAGAAGTGGTGTGTGGTTAACGGGAAGGTGGTGATGATTAAGATGGAAAACGGTGATGGTGACAGTGATGGTGGTGGTGGTGGTGGTGATAGTGGTGGTGGTGATAGTGGTGGTGGTGATGGTGATAGTGGTGGTGGTGATGGTGGTGTTTGAGAAGTGGTGTGTGGTTAACGGGAAGGTGGTGATGATTAAGATGGAAAACGGTGATGGTGACAGTGGTGGTGGTGATAGCACTGGTGGTGATAGTGGTGGTGGTGGTGGTGATAGTGGTGGTGGTGATGGTGGTGTTTGAGAAGTGGTGTGTGGTTAACGGGAAGGTGGTGATGATTAAGATGGAAAACGGTGATGGTGACAGTGGTGGTGGTGGTGGTGATAGCAGTGGTGGTGGTGGTGATAGTGGTGGTGGTGTGGACATTGATGATATGCTGCCAACACCTACTACAAAGGGCAATGACTGGTAGTGGTGGTGATGGTGGTGGTGGTGGTGGTGGTGCCCCGTTTGCTACCCACCACCACCAAATGTCACCACCACCACCACCACCACCACCTATTTATATCTCCCCTTTGCCATCACCACCACCTCTAACACCACACTTTCAACACCATTAAATTCACCACCTTTTCTATATATTTGTTTCCAGAGTCATCACCACCACCACCACCACTCACCACCTATTTATATCTCCCCTTTACCATCATCACCACCTCTAACACCACACTTTCAACACCATTAAATTCACCACCTTTTCTATATATTTGTTTTCAGTCATCACCACCATCACCACCACCACCACCACTCAACACCTATTTATATCTCCCATTTACCATCATCACCACCTCTAACACCACACTTTCAACATCATTAAAATCATCACCTATTCTATATATTTGTTTCCATAGTCATCACCATCATCACCACCACCACCACCACCACTCACCACCTATTTATATCTCCCCTTTACCATCATCACCACCTCTAACACCACACTTTCAACACCATTAAAATCATCACCTATTCTATATATTTGTTTCCATAGTCATCACCATCATCATCTTAACTTTTTTCATCACCATAATAAAAGTTAGATATGAGTCAACCTTTTCATCAATTGTATTTACTTTCATCATCACCATCATCACTATCATCATCACCAAAAAAATAATGATAAAACAGAAACTTTCAGAATGCGATCTTTGGTGTGTGTGTGTGTGTGTGTGTGTGTGTGCAAAACTTTCACCACCACCACAACCACAATCACCACCACTATCCTCAATAGAGTTGCATTCCAATTGTTGTTGTTGTTGTTTTCGTTTACTTTGATGGAATTGTTGTTGTTGTTGCTTAGTGAGAGAGAGAGAGAGAGAGAGAGAGAGAGAGAGAGAGAGAGAGAGAGAGAGAGAGAGAGAGAGAGAGAGAGAGAGAGAGAGAGAGAATAGAAAAAAATAAACAATACAAGAATCTAGTAGTGAATGAAGTATAAATAAATGAATGAAAAGGAAGAAAAAAATAGAAGGAAAGAATTAAGACACTTTGGAAGGAAGGAAGGAAGGAAAGGAGGGAGGGAGGTAACAAAGGAGGGAGAAAATTAAAGGGTGAAGGACGAAGGAAGAGAGGGAGGGAGGAAGGAAGGAGGGTAAGGGGCAGTAAATCAATGTAAAATTGCTTCCACGAAGAAAATAATAAATAAATAATGAGAGGAAGGAAGGAAGGAAGGAGGGAGGGAGGGAAAGAAGGAAGGAAGAGGAGGTAGTAGGAAGGGGAGGATGTTGTAAAGGGAAATAAAAAAAAGAAAGGAGGGAAGAAAGGAAGAAAAGGAAGAAGTAAAGGAGGGGAAAATAATTAAGCTAAGAAAGGAAGAAGGAAAATGGAAGGAAATGGTAATAAAAGAGAAAAGAAAAGAATGAATGAATGAGTGAACAAAAAGAAGATAAATGAAGAATAACACAATAGGTAAATAAATAAGAAAACAAAACAAAAAGTAGCAGTAATAAAGAATGAATGAAGCTAGGAAGGAAGGAGAGAGAGAGAGAGAGAGAGAGAGAGAGAGAGGCGGAGGAGGTGAAGGTGGTGGTATAAAATGGATGGAGGTGAAGGTGTGTGTGTGTGTGTGTGTGTGTAGGTGGGGGACCAGGTAAGGCACATGTACAGGTAAACTTAAAACACCTGGTGACTACTACTACTACTACTACTACTACTACTACTACTGCTACTACTACTACTACTACTATTACCACTACTACTTTTTTTGGCATTATTGAGCTAGGTCAGAATCTATACCTATTGCAAAACACACACACACACACACACACACACACACACACAGAAGAGAAAGCGACCATGGGGATTGCAACGCCTGGTATGTGTGGGCATATGCGTGGGAAGGGGAAGGTTGGGGAGGAGTGGGGAGGAGGGTGGGGGAGGTGGTGTTGGGAGGCGAGGAAAAAGATGTTGAGGAGAGGAAGTTGAGTTTGCTTAGACTTCCAAGGCTGGAGAAACGTGGGGAAGAAGGGGACAGAAGAGGAAGAAGGGGAATAAAAGAGAAAAATGAGGAGGGGATGGGGAATTAAGAGGAAGGAGGAGGGGGTTGGGGTTGATGACTGGGGAAGAAGAGGAGGAAAAAGGTGAAGGAATAAAGGAGGAGGGAAGGAAGGAAAGACAATAAAAGGAAGGTAAGAAGAAAGGAAGAAGGCAGGAAGGAAGGAAAGAAGAACAGGAGAAACAGAAGAGAGGAAGGAGTAAAAAGGAGGAAGATAATGAAGGAGAAAGAAAGTAAGGGAAGGGAAGGATAAGAAAAAGGGAGATAAAAATATGAAGAAAAATAAGGAATGCATGAGAGAGAGAGAGAGAGAGAGAGAGAGAGAGAGAGAGAGAGAGAGAGAGAGAGAGAGAGAGAGAGAGAATAGGTAACGGAGGAGAGGAGGGGGGCCACGAGGAGGGAAAGGGAGGAGGGTTGGGGGTGGGGGGAGCAGGTTCGAGTGGAGGGGGTGGATTGGTGTGGATGAACTCTGCTCGTCACGTGAACACACACACACACACACACACACACACACACACACACAGACAGAAACACACACACACACACACACGACCCCACCCTCCTTCTTCTTTAGACCTCTTGAAAAAAATAAATTGAGGGCATGATTTAGTGTCGATTACTACTACTACTACTACTACTACTACTACTACTATTGCTACTATTGCTACTACTACTACTACTACTACCACTACTACTACAATGTTACCACGAAATACGAAAAAAATATTACATCTTCACGTTTATAATGACAACAATGATGATGCTAATAATAATAATAATAATAATAATAAGAAGAAGAAGAAGAAGAAGAAGAAGAATAGAAGACGAAGGAGAGAAGATGAGTAAAAGTAATAATAATAATAGGCATAGAAAAAAAAAGAGAAGAGATGAGTTAAAGTAATAATAATAATAAGATTAGAAGAAGAAGAGATGGGTAAAAGTAGTAGAAAGTAAAGATGATGATGATGATGATGAATAAGAAGCAGACCACTAACAACTCTAACAACAACAATAACAAAAACAATAATAATGAGAAGCAAAAAAAACATTAAAAAAAATAGAAAATCAAAGAAAACAAATACCTCCCCACCACTCAATAAACTCCACCTTACCACCAAAGCAACAACGCAACTCCACCACCACCACCACCACCACCACCAATAAACAAGTCCTCACCACCATCCTCAACGCCACCACCACCACGGGACGGCAGGTGAGCGGAAAAATACTCTCAGGTGTTTCATGTTAATGAGGACGAAGAAGACAGGTAAAGGAGGAGGAGGAGGAGGAGAAGGAGGAGTGTCAAGTGCGTCTTATCTGCTGGGGAGTTAAGGAAACGGGGAAGGAGGGAGAGAAAGAAGGAAGGAGGGAAGGAAAGAAAGTAGAAAGGAGATGGCGATGGAAGTTGAAAGAAGAGGAAAGAGGGTATAGGAAGGAGAACAAGAAGGAAGCTGAGGAGGGAAGGAGGGAGAGAGAGAAGGAAGGAGGGAAGGAAAGAAAGAAGGAAGGAAAGAAAGAAGGAAGAAGATGGCGAAGGAAGATGAAAAAGGAGGAAGGAGAGTAATAAGGAGAGCAAGAAGGAAGTTGAGGAGGGAAGGAGGGAGAGAAAGAAGGAAGGAGAAATAAGAAAGGGAAGGAACAAGGAAGAGAATTAAGGGAAGAGGGAAAGGTAGAAGAAAAAGAAGAAGGTAAAGAAGAAAGGAATGAATGAAAGTAGATGATTATTAGAGGAAGGAAGAAAAGGAATGAAGATAAATAGGGAGAAAGGGCAAGAGAAGAGAGGAATGACTTAAGGAATGATAAATAGGAAGGAAGGAAAGAAGCAAAGTAGGAGAAAGAGGAGAAAGAAGGATTGGAAGGAGAGAAAGGAAAATAGATGATATATATGAATGAATGAATGAATGAAGGAAGGAAGGAAAGGTCAATTATATTCAGTAAAATGGAGTGATGAAAATAAAAAGGAAATGAGAAGGAAAAAGATCAAAGGAGAGAAAATGGAAAAGAACTCAAAACAAAACTAATTATACTTTCCAATTAAAACACATGAATGAGAGAGAGAGAGAGAGAGAGAGAGAGAGAGAGAGAGAGAGAGAGAGAGAGAGAGAGAGAGAGAATTCATCACCACCACCACCACCACCACCATCACCCCTCACCTCCTCCCCCCAAGCACAGGTACGCAAACACAATACTGATTAAAGTGAGGTATTGACCCACCACCACCATCACACCACCATCACCACCACTACTAACACCATTACTACGCCATCACACCACCATCACCACCACTACTAACACCATTACTACGCCATCACCACCACCATCACCACCACTACTAACACCATTACTACGCCATCACACCACCACCATCACCACCACTACTAACACCATTACTACGCCATCACACCACCATCACCACCACTACTAACACCATTACTACGCCATCACCACCACCATCACCACCACTACTAACACCATTACTACGCCATCACCACCACCATCACCACCACTACTAACACCATTACTACGCCATCACACCACCATCACCACCACTACTAACACCATTACTACGCCATCACCACCACCACTACACCAACACTTTCATCACCATCACCACACCATTATCATCACCACCACCACCATTATTCAACCACTATCACCCAAATCATCACCACTACCATACCAATACGCTATCATCACCACACCACCACCACCACCAATACTACTATTCAAACACTATCACCATCACCACTACTGCAATACGATTCACCACTATCAATCACCACCACCACACCATCATCACCAACTATCCATATACACATTTCCCTACAGCTTCACCACCATCATCACCATCATCACCAACTATTCATATACACATTTCCCTACAGCTTCACCACCATCATCACCACCACCATCACCATCACCACCATCAACAACAAAACAATTCGGTACAGTGAGCAATATATTCACGCTCCAGTAATTCATATAAAAGATTAATCAGACGCGTATGTTCGTCCACTCAATGAAATACATGTAGTAATTATGTATGTATATGTATGTATATGTGTGTGTGTGTGTGTTTCCGTATGAACTATGAAAATATGGGAGTATGTATGTATGTATGTATGAATGCGTGTCGAATTTATATGTATGAATGTATGCATGTTTTAAGTCTGCCATTATTATTCATTATTATTATTATGTTTATCAATTATTTATTTTACTGCTACAAAAAAGATGAATAATAATAATAATAATAACAATAATAACTACGTAGCCGACTATTACAAAAAGAAAAAAAAAACGGATAAACAAGGATGGTTATGTATTTAACTCTCTCTCTCTCTCTCTCTCTCTCTCTCTCTCTCTCTCTCTCTCTCTCTCTCACGTGCCAGCCGGGTAAACAACACACACAAATGACAACAACAACACGTGACAACAAGAGCTCCAAATAGCACTAACAGGAGAGCCACATTGATAAGAGGAGGAGGAGTGTTTTGTTCGTAACTGATAACAAGATAAAAAAAGATAAAGGTCCTCAGCCTCGTCTTCTAGCAGCGACTGGATAAACAAAAACAACAACAACGACGACAGTGATAATAATAATAATAATAATAATAATAATAATAATAATAATAATAATAATAATAATAATAATAGTAGTAGTAATAATAAGTGATGACGATGAAGCTAAAAAAATACATTATTAGAATCTTTACATACGCATTTTATTTATTTTTTTACTTTAAAGGGATCAACTTATATCCCCTTCCCCCCTCCCCCCTCTCATACTATCACCATCAACACCACCATCACTATTATTACATCATCATCATTATATCACCGTCATCACCACAGCACCACCATCAAAGCATTACTATTATCATTACATCACCAAAATCACCAACAATACACATTTTTTTTCTTTAGTATCGGTCTTATTAACTATGGAAACAAAAGGAAATCAGTCAAACAAATAAAAAGAAAACAAATACATATAACGAATGAAGGAAGAAACGATAGGGGTCAACCAACACGATAACAACACACACACACAAAAAAAAAAGTGATAAGAACGTGTTCAGTCCGTCGCAGAGAGAGAGAGAGAGAGAGAGAGAGAGAGAGAGAGATAATGTAGTAGCGTGAGTAGGAAAAGTACTGGTGGCCTTGAGAGGGAGGGGGAGGGGAGAGGAGAGGGAGGGAGAGAGAGGAGGGAGGAAGAGTAGACGATCTATACAACTTCAATCCCTCCCCTTTCCTCCTCCTCCTCCTCTTCCTCCTCCTCTGTCTACTGCGTAATAGTCTGAAACACCACGTGGTCTGCTGTTGTTGTTGAGGGAGGTGGTGATGCAGTGATGTTGATCTGGTGTACTGTTAGTGAAGTGGTGTTGAGGGTGAAGGTGAAGGTGATGAGTTTATGGTATGGGGATAGTGGTGGTGGTGATGTTATTGTACGGGTTGTGTTATGGTGTTGATGCTGTGGTGGTGATGGTGATGCAGTGGTATTGATGTGGTGTATTGGTGATGATGTTGAGGGTAAAAAGGTTTTGGTGTAGTGGTGGTGATGGTAGTGGTGATGCTGTAAGGGTGATGTTATGGTGTTGATAGTACTGTAGTGGCGGTGGTGGTTATGTAAGTGTGCTGGTTGGTGGAAATGGTGGTGGTGATACAGTAGAAATAGTAGTAGTGGTGGTAATGGTGGTAGTAGTGGTGGTGATGTAAGAGTGTGCTGGTTGGTAGTGATGGTGGTGGTGGTGGTGATATGGTGGTGGTGGTGGTGATATAATAGTAGTAGTAGTAGTAGTGGTGGTAATGCGCATTCTCCCTTTCCAGACACGCGCGACACCACCACCACCACCACCACCATCAACAACAACAACAGCGAGAGGCCTACGGTTACATAAGCCACGACCTTTCTCCCCCCTCTCCTCTCTCCCTTCCTCTCTCTCCCTCCCTATCCCTCTTCCTCCCTTCTCTCCCATTCACTTCTACGTCTCGACTTTCCCACATTTTGTAGAACGCAGTAGGGATGACATGGAGGAAGAGGAAGAGGAGGAGGAGGGGGGAAGATAACGTTCAATGGTGCGGAAAGACAAAGATAGAAGGGAGAAGAAAAGGGAGAGAAAAGGAAGTGGAGAAAGAAGGTAGAGGAATGAAGGAAAAATATAAGAGAAAGGAAGGGAAGGGAAATGATGAATGGGAAAGGAATGAAACAAAAAGAAATCGAATGGAAAATGGGATGGAGTGGATGAAATGAGTGGGGTAGAAAAGGAAGGGATTGGAAATGAAAAAAAAGGTAGAGGAAAGGAAAGAAAAGGATCTAATTAAACACACGTTTCAAAAAGGTAAACTGAAATATCCCAAAATATGATTCACTCGACATCCATCACTACCACAACAACATCACCACCATCACCACTTAACCACGAACACAACCACCACCACCACCACCAGCCATCACTAACCCTTCACACCACCACCACCACCTAAGCCACGAACACAACCACCACCACCACCACCAGCCATCACTAACCCTTCACACCACCACCACCACCTAAACCACGAACACAACCACCACCACCACCACACCTGCCATCACAACCTAAACCACCACCACCACCACCAGCCATCACTAACCCTTCACACCACCACCACCACCTAAACCACGAACACAACCACTACCACCACCATTGTCATATCCACAACCACAGCCATCACTAACCCTTTCATCACCACCATCACCACTACACAACACGTACTTAACCACCACCAAAACCACACTACACACAACCACCACCAACACCACCAGTCAGCACCACCCTTCACCCCACCCACCCCCACAAGGCATTCCAACCCCAAACAACACCTCTCCACCACCACCACCACCGCCATTACTTCCCTGATCACGTGACATGCATCAGCTGGCCGAAAAGTAAACAAACAAAGGAGTGTAAGTTGGGGGTGAGCCGAGTGCCGCATCGGGGGAGGGAGAAGAGGGGGAGGGGGAAAGAGGGGGGAGGAGAGAGAGAAAGGGGAATGCTACTTTACAGAGAGAGAGAGAGAGAGAGAGAGAGAGAGAGAGAGAGAGAGCGTGCATAGGAGAGAGAGATACTTAGAGAGAGAGAGAGAGAGAGAGAGAGAGAGAGAGAGAGCAGGCAAACCCAGCAGCAAGGACGCCAAAGGTTACCAGGAAGAGAAAGGATAATAAATAAAAGCGAATAAAGAATAAAGAAAAAAATAAAATAGGAGGAAGGTCAGAGATGAGAAAGATGGGAAGAAGAAAGAAGAGAGGAGAAGGATAAGCGTACACGTGCAAGGGTGATGGATAAAGTAAATGGAGGAAGAGGAGGAGGAGGAGGAGGAGGAAGAGGAGGGGAGGAGGGGAGGAGGCAAGCAAGCAGGCAAGCAGATATAAGAGTTGTTGTCAAGGGAAGAGAGGAGGAGGAGGAGGAGGAGGAGGGGTGAAAAAGGAGTAAAGTTATAAGAAAAATAAGAGGAAGGGAAGAAGGAGAAGAGATAAGTGTGGAGAAGAAGAAGAGGGAAGAGGAGAAGTAGTGGTAGAAGGAGGAGGAAGAAGAGTTATAGGGTTGAAAAAGGAGGAAGAAAGATATGAGAGAAGACAAGGAGGAAGGGAAGAAGGATAAAGAGGATGAGAACAGAAGAGAGTGAAGGAAGAAGAGGAGGAGGAGGAGGAAGACGGACGATTGAAGGACACCTGAGGGGAGAAGAGGGGGGCGAGGGGGGGAGGGGGAGATGAGGTTATGAAGGTAGGTGATATGAAGAAAAGGATGGGAAGGAGGGAGAGGTGAAGGGACTAATGGTGATAATGATGATGGTGATGATGATGGTGATGATGATGATGGGCCAAAGAAAAGAAAATCCAAGAGAAGAAAAAGGAGAAAGCGTGAAGATGGGAAACTGGTGATAAAAGGGGAGAAAAAAGATGACAGAAATGAATAATGAAAGGAAAACAAGAGAGAAGAAAAGAAGATAGGTTAGAAAAATAACATTGAAGGGATAGAGAAAGGGAGAAGAAAATAAGGGGTAATAAATAGTACTAAAAAACAAGAGGAATAAATGATGAAAGGGGAAGAGGAAGGTGATAAGAAAGGAAAAAGAAAATGAAGGTGTGTAGATGGGTGGCGATAAAGAGGGGAGGGTTGTATTAATAGGTGTTGACGGAAGTGAAGTGGTATTGACAGTAAGGGAAGGGAGAAAGGAAGAAGGGAAGAGAAGAGAAAATAAGGAGAGAAGAGAGGGAAGGGAAGCAAGGAAGAAGGTTAAGGGACAGAAAGGAAAAGGGAAAGGAAGAAAAGGAAGGGAAGAGATGAAAGAAGGAAGGGACAAAGGGATGGGTGAAGGGTAGAGTGAAAAAGGAAAGGGAAGAAAAGAGAATGGAAGAGAAGGGACGAGAAAATAAGGAAAAAGAAGGGAAGATAAGAGGAAGAGGGTAGGGAAGAAGGAAGGATAAAGGGAGGGGAAGAAAAGGTAAGAAGGGAAGAGAAGGGAGGATACAGAAAAGAGGAAAAGGAAGAAGGGGAAGAGAAGACAAGAGGGAAGAGAAAAGGATAATGGGAAGGGAAGATAAGTAAATATCCTGAAAGCATCAAAGGAACGCTGAGAAGATGGGTAATGGAAGGGAAGGGAAGGGAAAGGAAGGGAAGAGAAGGGGAGGGAAGGGAAGGGAAGGGAAAAAGATAAGGTGTTGATGGTCTAGAAAGGAAAAAAAAAAAAAAAAAAAAAGTGATGAATCTGCTAAGGAAAGGAAAGAAAACGTGATGACAGGAGTGAGTGAGAAATGGTGGTGATGATGATAGTGGTGATGATGGTGGTGGGGGTGGTGAGGACAAGGCAAGGGCAATGGATAGTGACAGGCATGAGAAGGTGGTGGTGATGATGGAGGTGGAGGTGGTAGTGGTGGTGGTGAGGTGGAGGTGACGTGGGAGTGTCGTGTTTGCAATGCTAAAAATAGACCCCCCGAGAGAGAGAGAGAGAGAGAGAGAGACAGAGAGTGGACATAAAAACATAATCTGGCAACTCAACCTCAGCCACTCTTGCAAAATGTAAACAACTAGGATTACTTTTTATCAGTCTCTCTCTCTCTCTCTCTCTCTCTCTCTCTCTCTCTCTCTCTCTCTCTCTCTCTCTCTCTCTCTCTCTCTCTCTCTCTCTCTAGGATATCAGATGGTGAGATTGTGAGCTAGTTTTAATCCCTTCAATATTCCCTCCTGGACTTGGTCTGCATAAATTACGTTAAAAATAGGTACTTCGACAAAGGCAGAGGTTGTTGCACGCTCCCTCTCTCTCTCTCTCTCTCTCTCTCTCTGCGTTGTTCATTCATTCCACATTCATAACCAAACCCAAAAATGATATGAATGGCTTCCTCTATCCATCCCCCCTCCTTCCTCCCCATTCCCCATCTTCTCTCCCTTCTTTTTTCTTTACCCATCTCCCTTTTTCTTCCTTCTCCCCTATCCAATCTTTTTCTCTTTCTTCGTTCCTACCCATTCTTCTGTATCTCTCCTCCCTTCACCCATTCTTTCCTTTCTTCCTTCTTCCTTACCCAGTCCTCTCTATCCCTTCTTTCTTTCTCTTCTTCCCTACCTTTACCTCTCCCTCTTTATCTCTTCTTATCATCCTCCTTCCCTCTTCTTCCTTACCCATTCCTCTCTGGTTCCATATACATTCCCCCCTTCTTCCCTATCCATTCCTCTCTCCCTTCTTCACTACACAGCAGCCTCCTTCCCTCCCTTCCAATGCGATAACTCTGATAGGTCTACCTTCCTTCACCCCCCTCTACTCCTCCTCCTTCCTTATAAGACTACACCCATGCCTCCTCCTCCTCCTCCTCTTCTTCCCTAAAGGTGAGTAGTCGGAGGAAACGGAAAAGTACAAGAGAACTACTGGAAAAAATGATGGATTGAAGGAAGAAAGTGAAGATGAGTATGAAGATGGTGATGGTGATGGGAAGATGATAATGATAATGGTGAAAATGATGATAATGTGATGATAACAATGATGGGAAGATGATAATGATAATGGTGAAAATGATGATAATAATGATGGTGAAATGGATTTAGTTTTTTTCAAGTAATTCAACTCTACATTTAATTATTTCCTTCCGCTGCTGTGTGTCCTTTTTAACTTGACTCCTTTAGATTCCTTTACGCTGAGATAGATAGAGCGTAAGCAATGTTAAAATCTGTACAAAGAAGAATGACAAAAATGATTCAAGGTGTGAGAAACTTGCCTGATGAGGAAAGACTTAAGCATTTAAATCTACACTCTCTAAAAAGCCGAAGGTTGGGAGGAGACCTTATCGAAGTCTATAAATGGATGAAGAGCTTTAATAAAAGGGATGTCAACAGGGTTTTGGTAGTAAAAGAGCCAGGTACGACACGTAGCAATGGTTTTAAGTTAGACAAATTCAGATTCAGCAAAGACATAGTTAAGAATTGGTTCACAGAGTGGTGAGGACAGTCATGTTGTGGGTGTCAATACCATAGATATTTTCAAGAAGAGGTTAGACAAATTCATGGATAGTGAGGAGAGAGAGAGAGAGAGGGGGGGTGGGGACAGGAAACAGGAAGAGGAGATATGAAGTAGATAACAATAATAATAAAAGAAAGTCATAAAGAAGAATAACACTGACACAAATTAGCTAACTTTTTAGAGAGGGGTAAGAGGAAAGGTAAGCGGGAGAGAGAGGAAGTGAGAGGGGAAAGGGAGGAAGGAAAAAAACGGTAAAGGGGAAAGGTGCAAGAAGAGGAGCAAAACATAGAAAGGGAGGAAGCCAGGGTGAAAGATGGAAGAGGGGAAAAAGGAGAAGGCAAGAAAAGAAGGTAGGAGGAAGTGGGATAAAAAGTAGATGGTAAAAGAGAGGAAGTGAGGGAAAGGGGAAGGAAAAAAAAAGTTAAGGGATTGGTAAAATAAGGGAAAGATGAAAGGTGGGGAGAAAGAGAATGAAGAAAGTGGAAAACAGGAATAAGAAAACAAAGAGCAAATAATATGGAAAGATAAATAGGGGAAAAGAACAGAGAGGAGGAAAGGAAAAGAAGGAAAAGGAGAATGAAAAAAATGTAAAAATAAGAAAGGGTAGAGAAAACAATAGAGGAAATAGAAAGGAAAATGGAGAATGAAAAAAGGAAGAGGAAAATAGTGAAAGGAAAAAAAGAAAATATAAAAAAGAAAGGAAGACTGAAGAGAGAGAGAGAGAGAGAGAGAGAGAGAGAGAGAGAGCAAGGAGAGATAATGCGCAGTTAATTATATAACATGTTTGCGTTAGGAGAGAGAGAGAGAGAGAGAGAGAGAGAGAGAGAGAGAGAGAGAGAGAGAGAGAGAGAGAGAGCGCTGCTAAAAATTCTTCCAAAACCGCGACCTTGTCAGTTCATGTGCGTGTGTGTGTACGTGTGTGTGTGTGTGCGTGTGTGTGTAAACATTCCCAGACAGCAATATGGCGCCAAGTTTCCCCTCTTTTTTTACCTCCCTCCTTTCCTTTCTCTTCCCTCTCCTCTCCCACCTCCATTAGCCCCCTTTTTCCTCCCCTTCCTTCTTCCCTTTTAATATTCTCTCTCCATCCTGCTTACTTTTTTTTTCTTCCTTGTTCATTCATTCATTCATTCATTACTCTCTCTCTCTCTCTCTCTCTCTCTCTCTCTCTCTCTCTCTCTCTCTCTCTAACCATCCCCATTCACTCCCCGCCTTTCAGAATACATACCCACAATACAAATTCATTCATACACACCTCCCCTCCTTCCCCTTTCTCCCCTACAATATACCAGCAGCCTCCCATTCACCCTCATCTCCCCATTCTTCCTCCTCCTCCTCCCTAGCTCTTCACCCACTCATCCCCATCACCACCAATTACTCTCTTTTGTGGTTGAGGGGCGCACGCGACCACTTCTACAGCAGTTAGATTTATGGGTCACATCAATGCAAGAGTTAAGTTGGGTGTGTTATGGTATGTGAGGGAAAGTGTGTTGGTAAGTTGGGTCAGTCAGTCAGTCAGTTAGGTAGGCTAGTGTATTGGTAAGTTGGGTTCAGTCAGTTAGTTTAGTCAGTCAAATGTTTGTTTTCCTTTAATGTTTTCGTTATGGTTGTCATGTCAGTCAGTCAGTTAATCAAGCGTTTGTGTTTTTGTTTGCAAAGCTGTTTTTTTTCGTTATTGGTTGTCAGTCAGTCAATCAATCAAGTTTACTGTTTGTACTGTTAAAATAACTATAACTATAACTATAACTATAACTATAACTATAACTATATATATATATATATATATATATATATATATATATATATATATATATATATATATATATATATATATATCGTTATTTTAAGCAGACCAAAGCAGTTCCGTCGTTAAAATAATGATCAACTAACGTTATCCAAAAGTCAGGTAATGGAAGTCAGTAGGTCCTTCGCAAAATTGAAACACGTGCACGGAATAAAAAAATTAAAAAAAGATAATGTTTTCCGTGTGCAAGGAAAAAGCTAAGTCTTGTAGTTTCAGACGCTTTCGGCTTTCACAACTATTTCCAAGCACAGGAGATTAGTCAGATTCCCAAGAGTGTATTTCACAGTCACGGTGCAAAAGAAGCCTTGTCAAACTATTTCACAATCACGGTACAGAAACCTTGTCAAACCATCACCAGGCTTATGACACCACCCCAATGGAAATACCCAAAGCAACCTCTACGAAAGCCTTGCAAAATGCGGGTGTGTGAGCCCTAAAGAAATATAGACTGGAACACCACCCCCAACGGAAATACCCAAAGAAGCCTCTACGAAAGCCTTGCAAAATGTGGGTGTGTGAGCCCTACAGAAGTCTTGTCAAACTATCACCAGCCTTATAAAACTACCCCAGGTGGAAATACAAACACAACCTCTACGAAAGCCTTGCCAGACATATGTGAGCCTAAAGAAAAAAAAATCAGCCTGTCGATAAATTCTCAGTCAGTGTTTTTTTTCACATTTAAGATACACGAGAAACCTTGTCAAACTATCCCTTGGCATATAAAACCACCCCAGATGGAAATACAAACCCAACCACCTCTAGTAAGCCTTGCCAAGTGAGAGCCGTGAAGAAATAAACAACCTCAGCGTCAGCCAGTCAGTTCTCGTTTTTTTTTTTTCGCATTTAAGATACAGAAGAAACCTTGTCAAACTATCCCTTGGCATATAAAACTACCCCAGGTGGAAATACAAACACAACCCTCTATGAAGCCTTGCCAAGTATGTGAGAGCGCGATAGAAATATAAACAACCTCGCGTCAGTCAATCAGTTCTCGAGTTTTTCGCATTCAAGATACAGAAGAAACCTTGTCAAACTATCCCTTGGCATATAAAACTACCCCAGGTGGAAATACAAACACAACCCTCTATGAAGCCTTGCCATGTGAGAGCGCGATAGAAAAATAAACCACCCCAGCGTCAGTCCGAGTTTTTCGCATTCAAGATACAGGAGAAAACTTGTCAAACTATCCCTTGGCATATAAAACTACCCCAGGTGGAAATACAAACACAACCCTCTATGAAGCCTTGCCAAGTATGTGAAAGCCCTGAAGAAATATATAGCCTGGACCTCTCAGCGTAGCCAGTCAATCAGCGGCGTCACAACACAGTAGCTCAGTGGAAAAGTACCGGGCGGGGTGTTGCTCATACTGATGCCCCCCTACATCCCCTCCCCCCTTTCACTATCACCACCACCACCATCACCTCCACTATCACCACCCACCACCAGCGTGCATGCCCTTGACCAGTCACTCCAGTCAGTCTTATATTGCTGCGCGTTTGACTGACTGGGTGAGTGCTGACAGACTGGCTGCGTAAAATCTACTGCTACTTCTACTACGTCATACTTTTGTTGTGACTGGGTTGAGGTACATACACACACACACACACACACACACTAAAGAGGTTTCACTTTACGAACAGATGAGTATACAGTTAAGAGGAAAAGAGAAAAACTAAAATATGAAAACAGAAACAGGGAACAGAAGACGAAGAAGAAGAAGCAGTAGAAGAAACAAACTTAGGACAGGAGATAGAGGAGGAGAGGGAGGAGGAGGAGGAGGAGGAAGAGCAAGAGAGAGGGTGAGAGAGGGAGGGAGAGGAAGAGGGATAGAGGGAGAGGAGGAGGGAGGCAATGGCAGATATTGTAAACACGTCGTACCGTACATAGAACCCGCGCAAGGGGGAACACAGATTGCGCAACACACAGAGAGAGAGAGAGAGAGAGAGAGACACACACACAGAGGCAAAGATGGCTAGACTTAAACAACACTATCAGACGGGACATGAAAGACAGGAGGAAAGAGGAAAGAAGAACTGAAGCAAGCAAGGAGAGGGAGGGAAGGGAAAGAGTGTTTCAAGAAGGAATGCTTTCGTGTCTATTTCCATCTCCGAGCCTGCCATGACGCGGGGCTGTCTGATCCTCACTTTAGCTATCACGTGCTGCCTGCTTGCCTGCTTGCCTGCCATTACTGGGGCATGCAAGGATAGGAGGTGGAGGTGGAGAAGAGGGAGGTAAGAGGACATGAGGGTGAACCATAAGAGCGAGCAAGAAGAGCATGGGAAGGATAGACGTTAGCATAAGAGAAGGGAATGAGAGTAGAAAGTGAGAAGAGGTCAGAGGAGTTAGAAGACGGGACAAGGCAAGGAAGAGCAAAAGGATAGACATATTTAATTAAGAAGATTGAATAAGAAGAGTAGACAAGAAGATGATAAGGAGGAGAGCATAATGAAGAGGGAATAAGAGTAGAAAGAAGTGACAAGAGGACAGAGGAGGAAAAATAAGACTAGACAAGGCAAGGAAGAGCAAAAGGATAGACATATTTAATAAAGAAGATTGAATGAGAAGAGTAGACAAGAAGATGAGGAGGAGGAGAGCATATGAAGAAGAGGGAATAATGAGAGTAGACAAGATGATAAGGAGGAGAGCATATGAAGAAGACAGGCAGAGGAAAACAGAAGACTGGATAAGTGAGATGAGACAATGAAGAG
Source organism: Eriocheir sinensis (assembly GCF_024679095.1). Taxonomy (NCBI): domain Eukaryota; kingdom Metazoa; phylum Arthropoda; class Malacostraca; order Decapoda; family Varunidae; genus Eriocheir; species Eriocheir sinensis. Next base: position 10,057,075 of record NC_066537.1, read on the forward strand.
TAGAAGAATGGACGAAAAATACGAGTAAGAGTAGATATGGAAGATGAGAATTTAAAAGCAAGGAGACAGCAGACACAAGCAACCACCAACAAATAAGACGAAGAAGAAAAGGTAAAGAAAGATGACAAACTAAGAGGGGAAAGAGGAAAGGGATAAGAACAAAGTAAAAAGATATACGAAGAGAAGTAAGAGGAAGATGACAAACTAAGATGGGAAAGACGAGGGATAAGAACAAAATAGAAAGACATACGAAGAGAAAGAAGAAAGAGGAAGGGAGGATAGGGAGAGCAGGTACACAAATGAAGACCAAACAATCTAAAATGGAAGACAAAGGAGGTGAGGTTAGAATAGAAAATAAGGGAAGAAACTAAGAGTACGATAAGAGATGAATGCAAAAGGGAGAGAAGTGAGAGACAGATCCTAGACAAAATATAAATACACAAAACTTAAACATAAAAGAGAAAGGAGAAAACAACCTGAGGGCATGACCAAACTGGGATAATGAATGGATGTCGCCGAGGCCACAAACAAGCCAGCAACTGTGTGTAAAAAGAGGAGGCGAGGAAGAAAATAATCAAATAAAGAAAAAAAAATCAGAATAGCCTACTCTAACTTGCTCTAATTGCTTGCACGTGTGACTTTCTAATCTTGGACAAACTATTAAGTGGCCATGACATTATTATAGAAGTAGAATAGTTGTTGTAGTAGTAGTAGTAGTAGTAGTAGTAGTAGTAGTAGTAGTAGTAGTAGTAGTGGTGGTGGTGGTGGTGGTGGTGTTTTGCGAGTTATATTTTTGTTTTGCTCTTGAAATATCTCCTCTACTGTAAAAATAGTGGTTGTTGTAGTGATATTATTTTTATAGTGGTAGTAGTAGTAGTAGTAGTAGTAAGGTAGTGTTTTGCAAGCTATATAACTGTTTTCGCTCTTGAAATATCCCCTAAAATGTAAAAAAATATAGTAGAAATTGTAGGATTGTTATTATTATTATTATTATTATTATTATTATTATTAGCAGTAAGGTAGTGTTTTGCAAGCTATATAACTGTTTTCGCTCTTGAAATATCCCCTAAAATGTAAAAAAATATAGTAGAAATTGTAGGATTGTTATTATTATTATTATTATTATTATTATTATTATTATTATTAGCAGTAAGGTAGTGTTTTGCAAGCTATATAACTGTTTTCGCTCTTGAAATATCCCCTAAAATGTAAAAAAATATAGTAGAAATTGTAAGATTGTTATTATTATTATTAGTAGTAGTAGTAGTAGTAGCTCAACATTAATTTATATCACGAGTCTTAACAGCGAAAGGAAACAAGGAAACACAACACAGCAACACACGAAACACATTCTTGCGTAATAGAGTATTGTGACGTGATAGGCTGCTGGTGGTGGTGGTATTGCGTTATAATGTAATAGACGGCACGCCAGACAGAAACAGACAGGGAGACAGACACAGTGGGTTGGGAGGGTTGTGTAAGAGATCATTATAGAGAAAGAAATATCTACAACTTTTTGCTATACGACGTGTGTGTGTGTGTGTGTGTGAGTGAGGTACCATTTCTTACCGTGTTATATAAGCTTGTTTGTCTGAGTCTGGCAGAGAGAGAGAGAGAGAGAGAGAGAGAGAGAGAGAGCAGCCATTTCATTGCAAGCCAGAGAGGGATTTAGCCAAACACTCACATATTCCTCTTATTCCCCCTCATCCCCACTCCCCAGCCTACTCAGACGACCAGGAAGGGAACGCAGATGATCTTTAACCCCAGACATGGAAAAACTAGCACAATATTGATCCTCCATGCCAAGAAAACTCATGTCAACAAACTCATCATACGTCTGGCCGCGCTGCACTCCCCCCCCCTCCCTGGCACCGTTCCCCCTTCTCCCTACCTCCACCCCCCCCCCCCCCATTCTCCCTCCTCCCCAGCCTCCTCCCAACCGCTTTTTTGCAGCCCCAGGCACACCCCATTACTCCACCCCGTGCTGCATTACACGGGATAGCCCAAACTCCACATGTGGCGTGCAGGGGAGAGAATGGTGGTTGGTGATTAAAAAGTGCAACAGGTATATGGTGTTGGTGGTGGTGGTGGAGGTGGAGGTGGTGATTGGTGGCATCTCTACGTGTGTGTGTGCTTAGTGTGGAAAATTCCCGCACCACCTCCAGCACCACCTACCCGGCCTTGGCTGCATTCAACAACACCACCACCACCACTAACGTCACCACCACCACTACCAGGAAATGGGTTACTACGCACCACGTTAACCTCCTCCTCTCCTCCACCACCTCACTAAGCATCCACATCACCACAACCACCGCCGCGTGCCTCAATCATCACCATTTCGCCACCTCCACTTTGCCACCATCACCACCGTACTCAAAATGCACATCACCATCTTTACTTCATCACACCACCGCCACGTGCCTCAATCATCACCATTTCGTCACCTCCACTTTGCCACCATCACCAACGTACTCAAAATGCACATCACCATCTTTACTTCATCACACCACCGCCACGTGCCTCAATCATCACCATTTCGTCACCTCCACTTTGCCACCATCACCACCGTACTCAAAATGCACATCACCATCTTTACTTCATCACACCACCGCCACGTGCCTCAATCATCACCATTTCGTCACCTCCACTTTGCCACCATCACCAACGTACTCAAAATGCACATCACCATCTTTACTTCATCACACCACCGCCACGTGCCTCAATCATCACCATTTCGTCACCTCCACTTTGCCACCATCACCAACGTACTCAAAATCCACATCACCATCTTTACTTCATCACACCACCGCCACGTGCCTCAATCATCACCATTTCGTCATCACCACTTCACCACCATTAAGGGCTTCCACGCCACCATCGCCACCGTACTCAAAATGCACATCACCACTTTACTTCATCACCACCACCGCCACGTGCTTCAAAATCATCACCATTTCGACACCACCACCACCATGAGGGACACCATATATATCCTTATCATCACCACCACACTCAGGGATGCACCTCATAACCTTCACTTCATCACCACCACCACCACCACCACCACGCCACCGTCACGTGCCTCAATCATCACCATTACATCATCACCACCACCACCAAGGGCATCCATATCCCTAGCACCACCATCACCATACGCGAAAGATGTATACCTCATGCTCTTCGAAGTTCATCACCACTATCACCATCACCACCACCACACCATGCTATAATCACGTGTGTTACCTGCCGCTTCCTCGACCTTTCCAACACCTGAGCTCATGAACTATTCAGGTATATATAGAACAAGAACAACAACAACTACTACTACTATTACTACCGCTGCTAAAAGAATAATAACAAAAATAAAGAAGAATTGAAAGGAAAGAAAAAAAGGTTAGAAATCAACAAAACATAAAAGGAACAAGAAAAAAATGTAAATATTAACAAAAATGAAGGAGGAGAATTAAAAGGAAAGAAAAACGTTACAAATAATAGCAAAACGTAAAAGGAAAAAAGTAGAGATTGTAACAAAATGACAAACTAATAATAATGATAATAATAATAATAATAATAATAATAATAATAATGATAGGGAAACTATATCTCACACACACACACACACACACACCTTCACTAATTAATCACCTTTCATTAGCGGATACAGGTAAGTCGTAATAATGCCCAGGTGTAATTAGTCATGAAGGTGTTGGGGCTGTAATCCGGGGCCCTTGATAGACACAGCCAGGTAGTTAATTAGAAGCACCTGTGACTCATTACCTGCCGCTCCTAATGACGTAAGACCCGCCTCATTAAGGAGTCTACGTGTTGTTAATTGATATTTTTAAGAGGTAATGAATGTGTGTATAAAGAGTGACTAACAAACTAACGGACAAATTTAATGAACTGCCTAACTAATAATGATAATGGTGATGATTTTTTTTAGGAGATGAATGTTTGATAGGATAAGGAATGAGATTGTTACACATTCTCTCTCTCTCTCTCTCTCTCTCTCTCTCTCTCTCTCTCTCTCTCTCTCTCTCTCTCTCTCTCTCTCTCTCCTTTGGCTTGTCTCCACTTCTAAGGTAATAAAAGAGATACTAAAAATGCAACAGGAACTCTCTCTCTCTCTCTCTCTCTCTCTCTCTCTCTCTCTCTCTCTCTCTCGTCATCACTATTTTCACCATCAGTATCCGTATCATCACTATCACCACCATCACCATCACTATAATTATATCTAAGTATGTATGTTTGTGTGTATGTATGCATGTATGTGTGTATGTACTTATAAAAAAAAAAAAAAAAAAAAAAAAAAATCAAAAAAAATCAGAGAAAGTAAGTAGAATCATCACCACTATATTTAGCTACGTACTTCTATTTCAATCATTGTCATCACCACCACCAACATCATCACCACCACCACCACCACCACTATCACCCATCACCACCACTGCAGAATACTACCACCATTACCACCATTATTTTACTTTCCACACCACCACCACCACCACCACCACATGCACTTCCTGTCACGATCATCATTCATCGCCATTACGCTCCCTTTCACCACCATGACACCACGAAATTTCCACCACCACCACCGCCGTCATCAACTCCAAAATTTCGATGTTTCACCTCCATCAATCTTAACCAGTAACAAACACCTCCATCACCACCACCACCAGCGTTACTATCACCTCCAATCCGGCTTTCCACTCACTCACCACCACCACCACCACCTTCATCACCACTAACACCACCAATCTAGCTTTCTATTCATTACGAGCACCACCAACATCACCACCACGTGTCACCATCACCTTCATCACCACTACCACCATCAATCTAGCGTTCTATTCATCACGACCACCACCACCACCATCACCTTCATCACACTAACATCACCACTTTCAATACCTTTCTATCACTACCACAGCTACTAAAACGTTTATTAATTATTTTGGGTATTACCTGGAAAATGTTAATTAATTCAAAGGTGGGTTTCAAGGTTGACTAGAAAGGTGTTGACGCTCTCTCTCTCTCTCTCTCTCTCTCTCTCTCTCTCTCTCTCTCTCTCTCTCTCTCTCTCTCTCTCTCTCTCTCGTGAGGTAGAGGCCAATAAACAAACAAGTAAATCAGCAAAAACCCAAAATATATACTCAAGGTCACACACACACACACACACACACACAATTTATTCCTCCTATTTTTACATTGACTATATTTTACCTGTGATTTGTGGACCTGTTGTTGTCATTGTTGTTGTTGTTCTTGGTGTTGTTGGTGGTGGTGATGTTGGTGGTGGTGAAAATGATGAGGGTGGTGGAATAACATGCATCACCACCACTACTACCCACTCCACACCATCATCACTACCACCACCACCAACGACACCACCTTACCTGGGCACACCTGAGTCACGCCACACATCTGTCCTTCGTTACTGGTCACGTGCGGACTTACCTGAAACAAAAGAAGGAAAGCAATTAGTAAAAATACACCTGGAATATTATACGTTAGCGGCAGGTGTGTTGAGGAGGAGGAGGAGGAGAAGAAAAAACAGGAAAATTCATATGATTGTGGTTTGGAGGTTAGAGAAGGCGGTGGAAGAGGTGGATGTTTTGAAAGAAGAGGAAGAGGAGGATCCGAGGATGAGGAGGAGGAAAATAAATAGGAAAAGTTCTCTAGTTGTGGTTTTGGGGAGGAAAGTGGGTGAGGTGGAGGAGGGGACATAGATGTTGAGGAAAAAGAAGAAGAGGAGGAAGAGCAGGCTACAAGATGGCGGTAAAGGTGAGTGTATGGGGAAGAGAAAGAAAAGGAAAAACAACAACAACAAAAAGGGGGAAGGAGAAGGGGAAGAAAAGAAAGGGGTAATACAGCGGAAGAAGAATAGTGCCTAGGAGTAAATAGAGGGAGAAGGAGATGAGGGCGTGGGGTGGGAGGGGAGGAGGAGGGTAGGGGAGGGCAGTGGGGAGAGAACAGACAGAAAACGGAAGATGCCGAGGTTATGTAACAGAGGGAATTGAGGTCAGAGGAGGTGGAGGAGGAGGGAGGGAGGGGAGGAGGGGAGGATAAAGGGATAGGGAGAAGAGGGAAGGGGAGGAGGCAGGAGGGAGATAGATGGAAGGGAGGGGAGGGAAAGGAACATTGGAGGGAGGAGGGAGGAGGAAAGGAAGGGGAACATTGGAGGAGAGAGGAGGAAGAAGGAAGGATATGAATGAGATAAAGAACAGTGTGAGAAGAATAGGAAGGAAAAGAATAGAAGAACATTGGGAACATGGGAGGGACAGGAAGATAAAGAAAGGGAGGAAGAGGAAGAGGAGGAGGAAGAGGAGGAGGCTGGGTAAGATGTTAATATATTTGGAAGAAGATAGAGAGGAGGAAGAAGGGGAAGAGATAAAGGAACAGTAGGGGAAGATGGGGAGGAGGAGGAGGAGGAGGAGGAGGAGGAGGGTTGGGGAAAGGTAACAGAAAACGGACAGTGAGGAAAGATGGGGCGGAGGGAAGAGGATTGGGGAAGGGTAAGAGAGAGAGGATATTGGGAGAAGGGAGGAGGGGGAAGAAAGGGAAAAAAGGATGCGAAATAATGGAAGTTGGGGAAAGAGGGGGAGGCATTGGAGGAGGAAAGGGAGGAGAGGGAAGAGAAGGAAGGAAGAATAGATGACAACGAACAATGATGGAAGAGAATGAAGAAAGGGAAGAAAGGAAAGATGAGATAAAGTAAATTAGAGAAAGATAGGGAGAATGGGAAAGAGGGATAAAGGGCAAGAAATAGAAGAAAGGGAGGAGGGGGAACAGAGAGAAAGAATAATAGGTAACAGGGGAAGGGGAGGAAATTGGGGAAAGATGAGGAAGGAGGAGGAGAATGAGGACGAAGGGGAAGATAGGGAAGGAATAATGAGATAAGGACATTGAGGATAGAGAAGGGGAGGAACAGGATGGGGAAGGGGAGGAATGGAAAGGGGAAGAGGGGGAAGGAGGAGAATGAGGACGAAGGGGAAGATAGGGAAGGAATAATGAGATAAGGACATTGAGGATAGAGAAGGGGAGGAACAGGATGGGGAAGGGGAGGAATGGAAAGGGGAAGAGGGGGAAGGAGGAGGAGAATGAGGACGAAGGGGAAGATAGGGAAGGAATAATGAGATAAGGACATTGAGGATTGAGAAGGGGAGGAACGGGACGGGGAAGGGGAGGAATGAAAAGGGGAAGAGGGGGAAGGAGAAGGAGAATGAGGACGAAGGGGAAGATAGGGAAGGAATAATGAGATAAGAACATTGAGGATTGAGAAGGGGAGGAACGGGACGGGGAAGGGGAGGAATGGAAAGGGGAAGAGGGGGGGAAGGAGGATTGAGAAGGGCGCTATAAAGATTTGGACCCTCTTATCAGGAAGGTATGGACAATATAAGGTAGTAATGATAAGTGGAGGAGATGAGAGCCCTAACACACACACACACACACACACACACACACACACACACACACACACACACACACACAAGGGTTAAGGACAGAAGGGAAATAAGAAAAAAATAGCTATGAAGGGAAGGAGAAAAAAATGTGAAGAAAAAAAAATTATGAAGGGAAGGAAGGAAAAAAGAAGGAATGAAGGGAAGGAGGGAAAAAGAAAAGAATATGAAGGGGAAAACCGAAGGGACAGGAAATGAGATGAAGAAAACAAAGAAGAGAATATCGACGAAATAAAGGAAATGGAGGAGGAGGAGAAAAAAAGAAAAAAAATTGAATTGGAAAAAAAAATCGTGAAGGGACAAAATAATTACAACACACACACACACACACACACACACACACACACACACACACACACACACACACACACACACACACAAGGTCCTTCTGGTATACTGCCACACATGAATATTCAAACATATGAATATTTACACGCGTCATGAATAAGATTATGTCGTGCACGCTCTTACATTCATAATAATAAAAAAAATAATAATAAATAATAATAATAATAAAGATAAGACGAAGAGGAAGGTGAATACAGATCTTTACTTTCCTTTTCTCATTCTTATTTCTCTCTTTTTATTAGCGTTCCTCCTCCTCCTATTATTATTATTATTATTATTATTATTATTATTATCATCTTACTCAGTCTCTCTCTCGCTCTCTCACACGAACGCTGACACACACACACACACACACACACACACACACACACACACACACACACACACACACACACACACACACACACATACACCAGCAATGCAAAACAAGATTGAGAAAGAGAGAGAACAGTTAGACAAACTTTAAGGAAGAACAACGAGGAGGAGGAGGAGGAGGAGGAGGAGGAGGAGGAGGAGGAGGAGGCCAGGTTAAAGTGGAGGGATGGAGGCAAGCACTTCTTCCTTCACCTGTATTACCTTTCCTCCTCCTCCTCCTCCTCCTCCTCCTCCTCCTCTTCTTCCTCCTCCTCCTTCTTGCACACCTTTCCCGGCAGGTGAGTCTTGGTAATGAGAGAAGAGGGACAGGTGTGTGTGTGTGTGTGTGTGTGTGTGTGTGTGTGTGTGTGTGTGTGTGTGTGTGTGTGTTTGGCGCCATTACAGACACTAAATAATTGTGGATAATTACTCTCAAAAAACAATAAAAGAGAAAAATAAATAAATAATGAGATAAAGTTGGAGTGAAAATTGTGTGTGTGTGTGTGTGTGTGTGTGTGTGTGTGTGTGTGTGCAAGCAATGTGCAGTTTCAGGAATTGATTGGCAGATCGATAGAGAGAGAGAGAGAGAGAGAGAGAGAGAGAGAGAGAGGTAATACATAATCCATACTGCATATCAGCACCTTTCCTCCCCTTCCCCTCTTCTCCTCTCCCTACACCCCATCAATCACCCTTACTACTCTCCTCCCCTACATTCTCCCCACTCCCCTCCTCCCCCTTCCCGCTTCCTCCCCTACACATTCCCCCCTTTCCCCTCCTCCCCTTCACTTCTCTCCAACACAATACACAATGCAGCCTTCCCCTTCCCCCCTTCCTTGTATCTACCCCCCTTCCCTTATCTCTCCTCCCCCTTCCCATATCTCTCCCTTTCTCTTATGACACCAATGATAAGCTCCCCATTCCTTACGTATACTCCCTCCTCTACCCCTTTCTCTTCTTTATCTACCCATTCTTCTTGTTCCTTCACTCCTTCATTCTTCTTTCTCTCCCTTTCTCCCTCCTCTTCATTCTTACTCTCCTTTCTTCTTTCTCTTCTTCTCATCAGTAGCTTTCTCTTCCCGTCTCATTTCAACAGTTCCTCTTAATTCCTTTTTCCTTTTTTTTTTTTTCCTTCTCTAAGCCACATTTGTTCATCATCATTCCTCCTCCTTCATCACCCATATACGTCTCCTTCATCTTCCTTCTTCAATTTACTCCTTCCTTCCCTCCCTCTTCCTTCTCCATCAAGCTATCCATTTTTTTTTCATCTTCCTCCTCTTTCCGAATTTACTCCTTCCTTTCCCTCCTCTTCCTTCTACTTCTCTTTCCCAACACATTCATTCTTTCCTTCCTTCCCCCTCGTCCCATCCCTTCTTCCTTCCCCTCGTCCCATCCCTTCTTCCTTCCCCTCGTCCCATCCCTTCTTCCTTCCCCTCGTGCCATCCCTTCTTCCTTCCCCCTCGTCCCATCCCTTCTTCCTTCCCCTCGTACCATCCCTTCTTCCTTCCCCTCGTCCCATCCCTTCTTCCTTCCCATCGTCCCATCCTTCTTCCTTCCCCTCGTCCCATCCTTCTTCCTTCCCTCGTACCATCCCTTCTTCCTTCCCTCGTCCCATCCCTTCTTCCTTCCCTCGTCCCATCCTTCTTCCTTCCCTCGTACCATCCCTTCTTCCTTCCCCTCGTCCCATCCCTTCTTCCTTCCCCTCGTACCATCCCTTCTTCCTTCCCCTCGTCCCATCCCTTCTTCCTTCCCATCGTCC
>NC_066537.1:10071998-10096998 GCF_024679095.1 Eriocheir sinensis
GTGTGTGTGTGTGTGTGTGTGTGTGTGTGTGTGTGTGTGTGTGTGTGTTGCTCTCTCATTCCAAGACTTCCTTCACATTTTTTTCTTTTTTGGGAATGTTTGAAATAACTGTTTGTCTTTCTGTGCTTGTGTGTCTTCGTGTGTGTGTGTGTGTGTGTGTGTGTGTGTGTGTGTGTGTGTGTGTGTGTGTGTGTGTGTGTGTGTGTGTGTGTGTGTGTGTGTGTGTTCGTGAGTCTGTCTCGTATTCTTTCTTGTTTAATGGCAGAGGAAGGAAGGAAAATGAAGAAATAGGAGCACACGAAAAATTATAAAAAGGAAAAAGACAAAATAAGGAAAACCAAAGACAGAATAAGAGAAAAAAAAAATCAAACGACAAGACAAAGAACAGCAAGGAAAAAAAACTAGTAATATAAATAGCATGAAAGGGAAGACAAATAACAAAGAACACAATAAGAAGCAGGAAAATGGGAAAATGAAGAACACCAAAAAAAAAAATATAAAAGAAAACAATAAAATAAAGAAAACAAAACTCGAAAACACACCAAAATGGAAGTGTCACCTGGCTCAATACAGTTCCAATTTCCTCTCTTTCCTCCCTCCTCCTCCTCCTCTTTCCCCTTTTCATCTCCCCCTCCTTCACTTCCTCCTCCCCTCCTACATCCCTTTTCACCTCTCCCCTCTTCCATGCTTCCCCTTTTCCTCTCTATTTCCTCCTTCTTCCATACTCTTCCTCCTCCTCTCTTTCATACCCAACCAAACCTAACCTAACATATCCTTATCTAATCCCAATATTATCTAATCTAACCTAGCCCGACCTAACCTATCCTAATCTAATCCCAATCTAATCTAACCTAACCTAACCCAACCCAACCTAACCAAACCTATCCTAACCTATCCCAACCCAGCCCAACCTAACCTAACCTAACCTAACCTTACCTTACCTTACCTTACCTACCTACCTATTTATATTCTACCTGTAGCTTTACCTATCTACCTGCCTACCTGCTTGACTTGTTACCCTAACCTAACCTAACCTAACCTAACCTAACCTAACCTTACCTAACCTAACCTAACCTTACCTCAATGCTTCCAGTTTTAACTAGCTCATCTAACCTTATATAGTCTCTCTCTCTCTCTCTCTCTCTCTCTCTCTCTCTCTCTCTCTCTCTCTCTCTCTCTCTCTCTCTCTCTCTCTCTCTCTCTCTCTCTCTCTCTCTCTCTAATATCACCTTTCCAGTCCAGGTTGGTGAGATCCAGTAATGTCTCTGTGGATCTGGCTCACTTTTCTTTTTTTTTTTAATTTCTTTTTCTCGTCACCACCACCACAACTACCACTCCTGTTCTTTGATTTTCTTTTTTTCATTTTTTTCCTCTTATTTTCTTTGTCTTCCTCCTTTGTCATATACTAACTTAATATGTAATAGTTCACACATCAAAACTTCCTTCTTAATTTCTTCTTCTACTACTACTACTGCTACTACTACTACTACTACTACTACTACCACTACTACTACTATTACTACTACTACTACACTTATCAAAATCATCGTTGTTATTGTACCTAAACATCAATATACTCAATAGGAGGAGGAGGAGGAGAGAGAGAAAGGAGGTAATCGATAAAACAAATGAGAGAGAGAGAGAGAGAGAGAGAGAGAGAGAGAGAGAGAGAGAGAAATACAAACATAACAAACAAACAAGGAAGAGAAAGGAAAGAGAAAAAAAATATAGATAACATTTTTTTCTCGAGTCCGTGACCTTTTCCTTCCCCCTCCCCTTGCCGCCCCCCCCTCCCCTTCCCTCCCCCCTTCATTCTTCTTCCCCAACTCAAGGGGATTCCCCAGCCAGGTATGTGCAATCGGGGAACGGCAGGTGTCGCCCTACAGGTAAGAAAAATTAGTACTCTCCTCTCCTCTTCCTCTTACTCCTCTCTCCCTCCCTCCTCCTCTTACTACTCCCCTCCCCTCCTCTTCCTCTTTCTCTCTCTCTCTCTCTCCCTCCTTCCTCCTCCTTTTGTTCTTCTTGTTCGTGTTCTTTTCTCCTCCTCCTTCTTCTTCAACTCCCCCTCTTCATCATCGTCATCATCATCCCTTGCTCTTCTATTCCTCCTCCTCTTTTTGTTCTTTTTATTGTTCTTTTTATCGGTTTTCCTTCTCCTCCTCGTTTTCTTGTTCTTCTTGTTCTCGTTCCTCTTGTTCTTTTTCGTCTCCTCCTCCTCCTCCTCCTCTTCTTGTTATTTTTATTGTTCTTCTTATCGTTCTTCCTTCTCCTCCTCTTTTTCTTCTTCTTCTTGTTCTAGTTCCTCTTCTTCTTTTTTTTCTTCTCCTCCTCCTCCTCCTCCTCCTCCTCCTCCTATTCCTCGTCTTCTCGTTTTTCTTGTTCTCCTCCTCCTCTCGTTCTTCATCTTCTCTTTTTATTTCCCCTCTTCCTCCTCCTCTTCTTTATTCCCTAACCTTGTATGGAGGATAAACACACCTTCCCTTGTTCTTCTTTTTCTTTCTTTATAATTCAAGGTTGTTTTCTTGCTGATGTTGTTCGTGCAATCGAGGTTATGAGAAATGTTGTTCGTGTAATCGAGGTTATGAGACAATCTGCTTTACTCTTTATCGTTATCATTATTATCATTATTATTATTATTATTATTATTATTATTATTGTTGTTGTTATTTATTTACATTGCTTTCTTCATAAGTTCATTAATGGTTCCTTTTATAACTTCTACTTCTACTACTACTACTACTACTACTATTACTACTACTACTACTACTACCTATAAGTTTACCCATTTACCTGCCTACGAGCTTGGCCTATTACCCTAACCTGTACCCTCCCCTCTTTACCTCCCCCAAACACCCATTTTACCTCCCCCCTCTCCCCTTTTCCCTCCCTTTCTGTCCCTTTCCCCTCCCCCCTTCTTCCTCCCTAGCTGCTCCCCTTCCCTTCTACCCCCTTTCTTCCCTCCCCTCCACTTTTTAATATATGGAGAATACAAAGCCCCTCCCCCTCCCTCACTCCCTGCCTCCTCTTCCCTCTCTCCCTTCTTCCCTCCCCCTCTCCTCTTTCTTCCCTCCCCTCCACGTTTTAATATATGGAGAATACATAGCCCCTCCCCCTCCCTCACTCCCGACCTCCCCTTCCCTCCCTAGCTACTCCTCTTCCCCTCTCCCCCTTTCTTCCCTCCCTCCACCTTTAAAAATATGGAAAATACAAATCCCTTCCACCTCCCTCTCCCTTCCCCTTTCCTCCTCCCTCCCTCCCCTATCATGCACTGTCTCAATTTGTTTACCTCCAACTTTTTATTTTTTATTTTTTATCATGAGGGTACAAAACATGCACCTTTGTCCTCCTCCTCCTCCTCCTCCTCCTCTTCTTCCTTCATGCACGAATATTCGGTCTCCTCCTCCTCCTCCTCTTCCTCTCTGTTCTTCCTTCTTTATCCTATTTTTTTCTTTCTTTTTGTTTTCTTTTTTCTATTTCTTTCTTCTTTTATGTTTCCTTTTCCTTCTTATCCTCCTCCTCCTTCTCCTCCTTTTCGTCCTTCTTTCTGTTATCGTATTTTATCTATTTATGTTTCTTTCCTATTTCTTTAATTTATTCCTGCAATGTTTTTTTCCCCTCTTCGTCTTCCTCCTATTCTTTTTTTCCTCTTTTCCTCCTTTTCTTCTTCTCCTTCCTTCTCCTCTTCCTTTCTTCCTTTTCTTCTCTTTTCCTTCGCCTCCTCCTCTTCTTTACTTCTCCCTTACCTCCCTTTCTCATTTCTTCCCCTTTTCTTCTTTCTTCTCCCTTTTTCTTTTCTCTTCTTTTCTCCTCCACCTCCTCTTTCTTCGTATATAGCAACAATAGTTCAAGACAGTTTTTTATATCTTATGTAACTTGGGATTTTCGTTAACCAATTCCACGTATTCCTCCTCCTCCTCCTCCTCCCCCTCCTGCACCTGCTCCTCCTCCTCCCCTCAACCTTGTATGGTACACGTATTGTCTCCCTGACCTACTATTGCTTACTGTTCTTGTTATTCTGAAGGCTGTTATCTCTCTCTCTCTCTCTCTCTCTCTCTCTCTCTCTCTCTCTCTCTCTCTCTCTCTCTCTCTCTCTCTCTCTCTCTCTCTCTCTCAGCATGATGATGAAAAAGATGGAAAGAGAGGAATTATATTAAAAAAGAGAAAGGAAAAAAATAAAGCAAAATATATGATCTGAGAAAGTGTAAGAAAGAGGAGGATGTTTGAATTCTCTCTCTCTCTCTCTCTCTCTCTCTCTCTCTCTCTCTCTCTCTCTCTCTCTCTCTCTCTCTCTCTCTCTCTCTCTCTCTCAAGCCTAATCTACCTTTTTATCTATCTATATATTTATCTATCTTCTTACCTACCAACCTACCTATCACTCAATCTATCTATCTATCTATATCTACCTACCTTCCTTCCTTTCTATCTACTCTTCCTCTTCCTCTTCCTTCGCTTCGTATCTATCTTCTTATTCTTCTCTAATATGTCCATCTCCCTTTTTCCCCTTCCCTTCTTCATTATCCTTCTATCTATCTATCTATCCACACACATCCATCTATCAATCGGCTTTCTAACGGTTATACTCAACCCAAGACACACTCATCTAAAACCAAAGACCACCTGTAATTTATGTAGTACCTGGTCTAACCTAACCTGACCTAACCTAACCTAATCTAACCTAACCTAACCTGACCTAGTCTACCTTACCTTACCTGACCTAACCTTATCAAACCTAACCTAATCTAACCTAAACTGACCTAACCTAACCTTATCTAACCTAACCTAATCTAATATAACCTAACCTTACCGAACCTGACCTAATCTAACCTTATCTAACCTAACCTAATCTAATCTAATCTAATCTAACCCTACCGAACCTGACCTAATCTAACCTTATCTAACCTAACCTAACCTAACCTAACAGAACCTGACCTAATCTAACCTAACCTAGTCTAACCTAATTTAACCTAACCTGACCTAATCTAACCTAACCTAATCTAACCTTATCAAACCTGACCTAATCTAACCTAACCTAATCTAACCTTATCAAACCTGACGTAATCTAACCTACCCTTACCTAACATTATCTAACCTAACCTAACCTGACCTAACGTAACCCAACCTAATCTAACCTAACCTAACCTTACCTACCTATGTATGTACCTGGCCCTCCCTCTCCCCACCTGGCGCACCCTCCCCCAATCTGTACGCGGCCATAATAGGAAATGCTTTACGATACACCACCACCACAAGCTAATGTTAATAGCCACCTCATTACCTTGCTCTGGACAGGTACAAGACATGTTTCACCTTGCCTTGCCCACATACCTGTTTGTTTACGTCTAGTTTGGCACTGCTATCTGTGTTTGTGTGGGTATGTGTGGTTGTTTACTTATTTTCATTGTTTGATAACTGTTTGTGTGATACCTGGTTTGTTTATTTGTTTGTGTTATTGTTACTTATTGTTTGTTTCTTATTCTACCTGTGTGAAAATCTGCGTTTGTTTACCTGGTTTGTTTTTTTGTTTGTGTTGTTGTTACCTGTTTGTTTGTTATGCTACCTGTGTGTGTGTTTGTGCTTGTTTAGATCGTTTGTTTTTGTTGTTTGTGTCGTTGTTGCCTGTTTGTTTGTTATGCTACCGGTGTGGAAGTTTGTGTTGTTTACCTGGTTTGTTTTTGTTGTCTGCGTTGTTGTTAGATAGTGTTTGTTTTCGCTTGTGTGTTGTTACTGTTTGTGTTTACCTGGTCTCTTTGTGTTTGTTTGTATTCTGTGTATGTTCATGTGTGTAACTTTTAAAAATCGACATGTATTTAGCTCTATGCATATTTTTTTCTATGTTTTCTCAAATTAATGATGTATAATAATATTCTTTACAATATGTGTGTCTGGATGTATATTATGTATGTGTAGGTTTGTCTGTCCATCGAGGTATGTGTGTCTGTCTGTCAGTCTGTTTATCTATTTCTGTCTGTCTGTATGTGTGTGTGTGAAGGCTTTACTGTTTATCTATCTGTTTTCGTGTATCTATCTAGCGTTTTTTAGTATGTGAACGTCTAATACATCTCTCTCTCTCTCTCTCTCTCTCTCTCTCTCTCTCTCTCTCTCTCTCTCTCTCTCTCTCTCTCTCTCTCTCGTCTTCCATCCATATACATCAAACTACTGACCAATTCTCTCTCTCTCTCTCTCTCTCTCTCTCTCTCTCTCTCTCTCTCTCTCTCTCTCTCTCTCTCTCTCTCTCTCTCCCCATCTCTCCCCATGTTGTAATCCGCCACTTCCCAGAATGGAATCTCGCCACTCTTGGGATTTCTACCTAAACCTTTTTTTCTTTCCTCTAAAGTTTAAACCATCCTCCAGAGAGAGAGAGAGAAAAAAAAAAAAAAGGTAAATAGTTTGATGTATATAGATGAGAGATGTAGGGGGAGAGGGAGGGAGGGAGGGAGGGAGTGGGTGAGAGAGGGGGAGTTGAGGGGGTGGGTGCGTTTTTGTAGGCAACCCTCACGTGATCCTGGCGTGGTGGTGGTGGTGTGTGTGTGTGTGTGTGTGTGTGTGTGTGTTCCAGGAATCCCACCTCACCACCACAAGGAACAACACCATCATCACCAGCGTCACCACCACCACCACCATCGTCATCACTACTACCACCATCACCACCACCACTACCAGGAACAACACCATCATCACCAGCGTCACCACCACCATCATCACCACCACTACCAGGAAGAACAACACCACCACCACCACCTTTACTAATATTTATGTTTTTTTGTTTATACCTAACCTTTCCCTGTCAGCATATTTCCCTACACGGTGAAAAACATAACTACTACTACTACTACTACTACTACTACTACTACTACTACTACTACTATTACTACTACAACTTTACATATAAATAGGATAGATTTTTTACCTATTATTGTTTATCCCTTTATTCAACTAACCTATCCAAATTATCTACTGTGGATCAAGGTAACTATTATCATTATCATTATTCACTATCTACTTATCTACCTGTAATGTTTTTTTTTTTTATTATAAGAAGCTACCTGTCATCTATTTACTTATGTACTTCTAAATCAATACCTATCCGATCTATCTATGTCTGTTCTTGATCTGCTACCTGTCATCTATTTACTTATGTACTTCTAAATCAATACCTATCCAATCTATCTATGTATGTTCTCGATCTATCATGTTATCTATTAGCCTATCTATTTATGTATCTACTCCTCTCCACATCTATCCATCTATTCTTATATCTAACTTAATTTCAACTTTTTACCAATCTTCTGAATCCTTTTCTTTATTAGCGGGCTTTTTTTTTATTACTGTCTAGCGGGCTTTTTTTATTATTGTTTCTTTTTTTGTGCCCTTGAGCTGTCTCCTTTGTTGTAAAAAAAAAATAATAAAAAAAAAAATCCTCTGACCATCCACCTTTCTGTTCATTTATGTAACAACCTGATCTATCTATCTACTTCTACATCAACTCCAAAGTGCAACTATCTACGTATGTCTGTTCTTCTATCTAGCTTTCATCCCTTCCTGTTTTAACTTACCCATATCTCTTCAGCCATTTCGTTCTACATATATTCCTCTACATACCTTTTTTATTTATCTATCTATCTCACTACGACAGCCTTCAAACACTCCCTCTCCCACCCACCCTTCGAAATTAACCATACCAATCTAGTTCAACATGATTTCCTCTGCATATCTATCTACCTCCAATCTAGTTCAACATGATTTCCTCTGCATATCTATCTACCTCCAATCTAGTTCAACATGATTTCCTCTGCATATCTATCTACCTCCAATCTAGTTCAACATAATTTCCTCTGCATATCTATCTACCTCCAATCCAGTTCAATATGATTTCCTCTGCATATCTATCTACCTCCAATCCAGTTCATCATGATTTCCTCTGCATATCTATCTACCTCCAATCCAGTTCAACATGATTTCCTCTGCATATCTATCTACCTCCAATCTAGTTCATCATAATTTCCTCTGCATATCTATCTACCTCCAATCTAGTTCAGCATGATTTCCTCTGCATATCTATCTACCTCCAATCTAGTTCAACATGATTTCCTCTGCATATCTATCTACCTCCAATCCAGTTCAACATGATTTCCTCTGCATATCTATCTACCTCCAATCTAGTTCAACATGATTTCCTCTGCATATCTATCTACCTCCAATCCAGTTCATCATGATTTCCTCTGCATATCTATCTACCTCCAATCTAGTTCATCATGATTTCCTCTGCATATCTATCTACCTCCAATCCAGTTCATCATGATTTCCTCTGCATATCTATCTACCTCCAATCCAGTTCATCATGATTTCCTCTGCATATCTATCTACCTCCAATCCAGTTCAACATGATTTCCTCTGCATATCTATCTACCTCCAATCCAGTTCAACATGATTTCCTCTGCATATCTATCTACCTCCAATCTATGATTTCCTGTACATCTATCTACCTCCAATCTAGTTCAACATGATTTCCTCTGCATATCTATCTACCTCCAATCTAGTTCAACATGATTTCCTCTGCATATCTATCTACCTAACATGATTTCCTCTGCATATCTATCTACCTCCAATCTAGTTCATCATGATTTCCTCTGCATATCTATCTACCTCCAATCTAGTTCATCATGATTTCTGCATATCTATCTGCTCAATCTAGTTCAACTTGCAGATTTCCTCTGTTTCCTCTGCATGTAACGACTATCTCCACCTATCACACAATAGTAGCAACAGCCTCCATACACTCCCTACATCATCCAGGCTTCATCCCTTCCCTAACTCTACCCGCTTCATCCATCACACTTCACCTCCCCTGCCATTCATCACACTCTCCACGCACGCTCATCCATCACTGACACACACACACACACACTGATAGGTTTCTCGTCTCCTATTTCAGTGCACCCTTTCATGTCCTCCTCCTCCTCCTCCTCTTGCCCCCTCCCCCCCCCTTTTTCTTTTCTTCCATTTCATCTCATTTTTCATTTTTATTTATTTCATCTTTCTTTCTCGTTTCATTCCTTTTCTTTGTTTTCCTCCTCTTCCTTTCCTTATATTTCCTTCCCTTCCTGTAATTTCTTTCATTTTTTTTCTTCTTCCTCTATCCTTAATTTTTTTTTACTTTTCATTTATTTTTTTCTCATTTCATCTTCCTTTTTTTATTTTTTTCATCTTTCTTTCTCGTTTTATTCCTTTTCTTTGTTTTCCTCCTCTTCCTTTCATTATATTTCCTTCCCTTCCTGTAATTTCTGCTTTCATTTCTTTCTTCTTCCTTTAGTTTCCTTTCCTTCCCTTTCCTTTACCTCTCTTTCTCTTTCCATCTACTTTCTCAACTTTCTCTTTCCTTCTTCTTCCTTTCCTTTCCTTATATTTCATTCCTGTCATTTCTCTTCCTCTTCTTAGTCTTCCTTTCACTTCCTATTTCTTTCCTCCCCTTCTCTTCCTTCCTTCCTTCACTCCTTTCTTTCCTTAATATCCTTTCCAATCCTTCCTCGTCTCTCTCTCTCTCCTTTCTCTCTCTCTCCATCCTTCCTTCCTTGCCCTCATTTCCCTCCCTCTTCCACCTACTCTTCCTCCACTTATCCTTCCTTCTCCTCCACTTGTCCTTCCTTCCCTATCTTCCTATCCTATTCCCCCTCTCCCCTCCTCCCTTACCTACCTACCTACGTTTCCCCCTTCTCCCTTTTCCCCTCCCCCCTCGCCCCCCCTTAAAATCAATACGTTGGGTTTACATCAGTTTGGCGCCAGCGAGGGGATGGAGGGGAAGAAGGGGAGAGGAGGAGGGGAGGAGATGGGGAGGAAGAGGAGATGATAAAGAGGGAATGTAGAGAGGTGGAACGAGGAGGTGGGTGAACATGAGGTAGGAGAAATAGAAGCAGAAATAGAAAAAGAAAGGAGGAGGAAGGGAAGGAGGAGAATGCGATGACGAAATGACGGAAAATAGTTAAGAAGAAGAAGGAGAATGGATAATTTTGAGTAGATGAAGGAAGGAAAAAGGTGGATGGAGGAAAAAGGAAGAGGAGGAAAAACAAGTGGAAGGGAAAGGAAGGATAAAGGGGGAAGGGAGGAAAAGGAAAGAAAGAAGTAGGAGGATGGAGGGAAAAAAGAGGAGAGGGAGGAAGAAGAAAGGAAGCGGAAAAGAGGAGAAAATGAAGAGGAGGAAGGTGAGAAAAGACGAAGAGAGGAGGAAGGAAAATAAGACGAAGGAAGGAAAAAGAAGAAAATAAAGGAAGGAGGAAGGAAAAAGGAAGAAGGAGGAAGAGGATTAAACGGAATGGAAGATAGAGCAATCACACACACACACACACACACACACACACACACACACACACACACACACACGATATCTTATAGGAAACAATTAATGTAACGATGCAACACCCATATGCCACCCTCCCCCCTTGCCCCATCTCCCAGCATCCTGTAGACTTCAATCCCTACCTAGAAAGGCCTCAAAGGGTCATAGAAAGTGAATTATCCTTCCCTGTGTGTGTGTGTGTGTGTGTGTGTGTGTGTGTGTGTGTGTTTGTGTGTGTGAAGGCCAAGGGTAAAGGATATGAGACGTGTGTGTGTGTGTATGTGTGTGTGTGTGTGTGTGTGTGTGTGTGTGTGTGTGCTGGTGAAAGTGAAGAATGGGGAAAACGATGGAGAGATGAACTAAGGAAGAGAAAAGTAGGTCAGTGGATATATTTATAGGATGTGTGTGTGTGTGTGTGTGTGTGTGTGTGTGTGTGTGTGTGTGTGTGTGTGGTATCATCCTTGTCATTTTTTTCTATTTGTGGAAAGACTGAGATTGGATTTTTTTTATATACTATATTTGCATTTCGAAGGTTACGAGGTTAAGGAAAAGAAAGGGAAGAAAAGAAAGACGGAAAAAAATTAGGGAATAAGTGAAAAAAAGGAAATATGAGAAGGGAAAAGGTTAAGGAAAAGAAAGGGAAGAAAAGAAAGACGGAAAAAATTAGGGAGTAAATTAAAAAAAGTAAAGATGAGAAGGGAAAAGGTTAAGGAAAAGAAAGGGAAGAAAAGAAAGACGGAAAAAAGTGAATAAATGAAAAAAAAGGAAAGGAGAGAGGGGAAAAGGTTAAGAAATAGAAAGGGGAAAAAAGACGGAAAAAAATAGGGAATAGATGAAAAAAAGGAAAGCAGAGAGGGGAAAAGATAAGGAGGAGATGGAAAGAAGGAGAAAGAAAAGGACAAAAGATAGGAAAGATAAATAAAGGAGAGAGGAAGAAAAGGAAAAAGATATGGAAGGAACGAAAAAAATAACAAATGAAAAAAATAGAAAAAAAGAAGATAGGGGAAAAGATAGGGAGGTGATAGAAAGAAAAAGTATGAAAAGGACAAAAGATAGGAAAGATAAATAAAGGAGAGAGGAAGAAAAGGAAAAAAGATATGGAAGGAACGAAGAAAATAATATAAATGAAAAAATAGAAAAAAGAAGATAGGGGAAAAGATAGGAGGAGATGGAAAGAAAAATGAAAAGGCACAAGATAGGGAAGATAAAGGAGACAGGAACAAAAGGAAAAAGATATGGAAGGAACGAAAAAAATAACATAAATTAAAAAATAGAAAAAAAGAAGATAGGGAAAGATAGGAGGGATAGAAAGAAAAATAAGAAAAAGGCACAAGATAAAGGGAAGATAAAGGAGAGGGAAGAAAGGAAAAGATATGGAAGGAAAAAATATATAAATGAAAAATAGAAAAAAAGAGGAAGAAGATAAGGAGGTGATGAGAGAAAGAGTAAGAAAAGGACAAAAGATAGGGAAGATAAATAAAGGAGAGAGGAAGAAAAGGAAAAAGATATGGAAGGAACGAAAAAAATAACATAAATGAAAAAATAGAAAAAAAGAAGATAGAGGAAAAGATAGGGAGGTGATAGAAAGAAAGAGTAAGAAAAGGACAAAAGATAGGAAAGATAAATAAAGGAGAGAGGAAGAAAAGGAAAAAGATATGGAAGGAACGAAGAAAATAATATACAGTATAGAAAAGTAAAAAAATAAATAGTCGAGACGAAGAAAGAGGAGGAAAAGGAAAAGATAGAAAAGAGAAGAAAAAAAAAATGTAGAGCTTGATATAGATTTAAGAACAAGAATAACCAAATAAGACATAGAAAAAGCGATATGTAGAAACAGAAAAGGGAAAAAAAAAACAATGTATGATAAAAGAAAGTACAAGAAATAACAAAATAACAAAAAATGAATGCAAAAAAGTAGTAGTAGAAATAATATGAGAAATAACAATACTACTACTACTACTACTACTACTACTACTACTACAGGTGTCCAATTACAGGTGACTTTAAATACCTATCCGCCCTCTTACGTCATCACACTACATACCCAGCAATGCAAAGACGTCACTACCCCTCCCCCTCCCCCCCACTTGTCCTTCCCCATATCTTTATTTTATACCCCCTACCTCCCTTCCCCCTTCCCCTTCCCTCCTCCTCCTCTCATCACCCTAACGCACACTCCAGATGAATCTCTCTCTCTCTCTTCCCTTCCTGTTCTTATCTCTTGCATTCTTCCTCCTTGTCCTCCTCCTCCTCTTCTCTGTTATCTTCTCTTATCTCTTGTTCCCCATTACATTCTTCGTAGTTCTCTTCCTCCTCCTCCTCCTATTTTTCTTTTCCCCTATCTACTATTATTCTTTTTCTCTCCTCCTTTTCTGTCCCTTGTTCCTTTTTCTTTTGTTTCTTCTTCAACGACCCTGTATCTCTTCCTCCTCTTTCACTTTTTCCTCCTTTTCCTCACCTTCATTTTCTCTCCTTTTCCCTTCTTATTTCTCATTCTCTTAAATTAATGTCATATATGCATCCCCCCTATTTTCCCTTACATTACTCTCATATTCTCCTTTCTTCTCCATCAAAAAACACACATTACCCATTCCATCATCACCCTTTTACCCTTTCCCATTTACCTCTTTTATAGCTTTTCCATTTCCCTTTTCCCCCCTTTTCCATTTTCCATTACTTTTTCTCAACTTTTCCATTTTCCTCTTTTTCCCTTCCCTTCGTATATGCGTGTTACCCTTATCTTACCCTTCACCTTCTCCTATCTTCTTCCCCACCCCTTCCCCATCTAATATAAACAGTCAAGACTGTTCCTCACCATTTTCGTCCTCAAACATCCTCCTTTACTCCCTCCCTCCTTTCCTTCCCCATCAACCAACTTTACAAATCTCCCCATCTTCATTTTATCGTCCACGTTAACATGCCTTCCCTACCTCCCACCCCTTCCCTACCCCGACCTCCCACCACCACCTATCCCAAACCTTCCCTTCCCCTACCTCCTCCCATATTCCCCTCCCCACCCCATACCTTCCAATACCTACATCCCCTTTTCCAACTATCTACTCCCCCCCCCCTTCCCCATCCCCCCCCATCCCCCCAGGCTAGGATAAGGACAGCTGGGGTGCGTCATAAGTGTGGCACGCTAAAAGTTTGGCACTGATTGCGGTGGTGGTGTGGTGGTGGTGGTGGTGTGGTGTGGGGTAGGTCTAGTCAGGGTGGGTTTGGTTTGGTTTGGTGGTGGTGGTGAGGGTGGTGGTGGTGGTGAAGAATGTGATGAGGTATGGTGATTGGTATTTGGCGTGGTGGTGGTGATGAAGGACAAGGTGATGATGCAGTGTCGTGGTGATGACTAATAGTGGTGATACTGAGGGAAAAGGTGATGGAGGTAGTGATGATGATGGTGATGCAATATTGAGGTGATGACTAATGGTGGTGATACTGAGGGAAAAGGTGATGGAGGTAGTGGTGATGATGGTGATGCAGTATTGAGGTGATGACTGGTGGTGGTGGTGGTGATGACGAAAAGATGATGAAGTGTAGGGGTGGTGATGAAAAGATAATAGTGGTGATGCTGGCGGTGATGATCTAAAGGTTATGGCGGTGGTGGTGAAAACAATAGCAGAGAGAGAGAGAGAGAGAGTACTTAACATTGTTCACTAATCTCTCCGCCCAACCCATCCTTCCCTCCCCCTAACCACCCTCCCCTCCCCCCCCATTACCAAATAAGGCCCATTCATCCATCCCCCGCGCCAGCCAATCACAGAAGCCCAAACCAGTGACGTCAGAACCACGCCGGGGAGCAAGAACCAATCAGAGAGCAGAAAATCGATGACGTAAGCACAGCAGGCAACCCACAACCTGTTTTTACGCCTACAGCAACTCATGACGTCATCAGCGCGAGAGCCAATGAGAGTGGAGCCAAGAGAAAGTGTAGTGACGTCATGATCTGGTAGCCAATGGGGTGCGAGAGGTATTTATGGAGGGCGATGTCATGGGTTGTGAGGACCAATCAGATTTCTAGGTCGAGGGCGAGGCTGGTGACGTCATCCCCGCCTTGGCCAATCACGGTTTTTCTGGTTTTATTTATTTTTTATTTTTTTGTTCGTGTGCTTGTAAATTGAGACGGTGATGCCATGTGTGTGTGTGTGTGTGTGTGTGTGTGTGTGTGTGTCCGGACTACACACACACACACACACACACACACACACACACACACACACACACACACACACACACACACACACTTTACTGCCTGGCAAGAAAAAAAATGTGAAGTAAATAAAACATTCTTAAAAATATTCTCTCTCTCTCTCTCTCTCTCTCTCTCTCTCTCTCTCTCTCTCTCGTCTCAAGATAGCATGGAAGCCCTCTTTGGTACCCCCTCCTCCTCTCCTGCTATGCTGCTGACCGACAGAAAACGGGAAATTTGTCCAAAAAAAGAAAGCGAAAACTGTCCTGATTTAAGAGGGGACATTTTTATTTATTTTCTTGGTCGTAGTAGTAGTAGTAGTAGTAGTAGTAGTAGTAGTAGTAGTAGTAGTAGTAGTAGTAGTAGTAGTAGTGGTGGTGGTGGTGGTGGTAGCAGAAAGGGACAACAAAAATAGTGGTGATGATGGTGTTAGTGTTGGTGGTGATGGTGGTGTTGAAGAATGGAGTTTATATTCAAGGAGGTGATGTGATTCCTGTAGTCATTAGTGGTGGTGATGAAAGTGGTGAAACAGTGGGGGTGATGATGTTGTAAATCTTGTAGTAGTGGTGGTGATGGTAGTGAATGTTACTGAAGTGATGGTGTCAGTAGAAGTGGTGGCGATGTGCCTAAAGAATGGTGATGATGGCATTGGTGATAGTGTTGCAGTAGTGTAGATGGTGCTGTGGAGTGTTTCTGATGGTGATGATGGTGTTAGCTGTTACTGAAGTAGTGTTTATACTGCTAGGTGTTATGTTATAGTATTGTTGAGGTTATGGTGGAGGTTTTGATAATCGTGATAGTGGTAATGGTAGTTGTAGTGATAGTATTGATTGTAGTGGTGGTAGTTGTTGTTTATGTAAAGTTTGTGTTAATGTTGTGGTGTTGTTGAATTCATTATGATGGTGGTGATAGTGATGTTGAAGTGTTGTTGGTAGTAGTGTTAGCAGTCTTTGTTGTTGTTGCTGTAGTAGTAGTAGTAGTAGTTGTAGTAGTAGTAGTAGTAGTAGTAATTGTAGTTATAGTTATTGTTGTTGTAGGTTATGCAGGAGTAATAGTAAAGTCCTTGTTGTTGATAATGTTGTTAATAGTAGTTGTAGTTGCTGTTGTAGGATTTGCAATGGTGTTAGTAGTCTTTGTTGTTGTTGTTCTTCTTCTTCTAGTAGTGTCACCGTCGATAATGTTAATAGTAGTAGTTGCTGTTGTTGTTGTAGGATTTGTGCTAGTATCGTCTTTGTTGTTCTTAGTAGTAGTAGTACAAGTGTTAGCGTCAGTGTAGTAGTAGTAGTGGTGTCAGCGTCGGTGTGTAGGTCAATTCCACGCCGGGGGCAGCCATCACCCCGCACACCCTTCACCCGCTGCCGGCCAATGGGGGCACGGCACGAGGCACGCCGCGGCCAATCACGGCGCTCCTGGAGGCGTGCTTGTGTTCTGCGTGTCACCACCACCACCACCACCACCACAACCCTCTCTCTCTCTCTCTCTCTCTCTCTCTTTACGCTTCCCACTGCCTTAGGTCTTCTCTTCTGATCTTTATTTGTTATTTTTTTCTTCTTTATTTGTTATTTTTTTCTTCTTTCTTTACTATTTTCTTTCTGCTTATTATTTACGTCTTCTCTTTATATTCTTTGACTTGCTGAATTTGACTTACTTTGCTCTCTCTCTCTCTCTCTCTCTCTCTCTCTCTCTCTCTCTCTCTCTACTTACAACTCAGGTCTTCTCTTTCTCACTTTGCAACTTACCTGTAAAAGAGAGAAAACAAGTCAATAATAATAATAATAATAATAATAATAATAATAATAATAATAATAATAATAATAATAATAATAATAATAACAATAATAATAATAATAATAAAAATGAGGCAATGAATGAATGACTTGGTAGTTGATATAGAAGGTTAATAAGAGGTACAGGTGTATATATATATATATATATATATATATATATATAGAGAGAGAGAGAGAGAGAGCGAGCGTACAACAACGAAATTCCCTCCAGAATGACTTCATCTTTCTCTCTCTCTCTCTCTTGAAGGTGACCCCCGGATCAACCCCCTCCCCCCTCCCTTCCGTTACACCCATTGCCCCTCCCTTTCTCCTCCTCCCCCCCACCTCCCCCCTTCATTATACCCTCCCCTTCTACCCATTCTTTAACCCCTCCCTCCCCTCCCCCCTTTCTCCCTTTCCTTCCTTCCTCCCCATTATCCCTTTCTCTTACTCACTCCTCCTCCTCCATACCCTACCTTCCCTTCCCTACTCTTCCTTCCCCCATACCCTTCCTCCCCTTCCCTACTCTTCCTTCCCATCCCTACTCTTCCTTCCCTCCCCTTTTCTCTCCTTATCTCCACCATTATGCTCCCCATCACCTTTCTCTCATCTGAAAGTCTAAAATCCTCACCCCCTTCCTCCCCTCCCCTTCCCCTCTCCTCCCCACTCCCAATCTTATGCTCCCCATCACCCCTTTCAACTCCTTTCTCTCATCTGGAAGTCTAAAATCCTCCCCCCTTCCTCCCCTCCCCTTCCCCTCTCCTCCCCACTCCCAATCTTATGCTCCCATCACCCCTTTCAACTCCTTTCTCTCATCTGAAGTCTAAAATCCTCACCCCTTCCTCCCCTCCCCCTCCTCCCCACTCCCCATCTTACATAAATTACGTCATATCCCCTATACTGCCTCTCCCCCTTCCTTATCTCCCCCCCCTTCTGATAGTACCTCCCCCCCTATCCCCTCCTCTCCCTTTCTACTCTTATCAAATCACCCCTCCTCCTCCTCTTCCTCTTCCTCTTCTTCCCAACCCAACTCCCCCCATTCCTCCTCTTCTTCCTCTCAACCCCACTCCCCCCACTCCTCCTCCTCCCCTCTCAGCCTATCCCTTTCATCCTCCTCCCCCCCTACTCCGCACTCCCCGCCTCCCCCCTCCCCCTACCCCCCCCCACCAATCGATAGTAGTAGTAGTAGTAGTCAGGTACTGTTGCGAGAGAGGGCAATGACCCCAGCGCGTGCATGCGGACGTACGAACACACATACATGCATACATAACACACACACACACACACACACACACACACACACACACACACACACACAGATATATAGTCGGGAGTAGTAGTAGTAGTAGTAGTAGTAGTAGTAGTAGTAGTAGTAGTAGTAGTAGTAGTTGTTGTTGTTGTGATTGTGGTGGTAGGGTCAATAACCTTTTCTCGTCTTCCTCCTCCTTCAGCCTTCCTTTCTCCTCCTCCTCCTCCTCCTCCACTCCTTCACTCCTTCCTCCCACTCAAACCACTTCCTCCAACTCATCCTCCTCCATCTTTTCGTGTTTGTTCCTCCTCCTCCTCCTCCTCCTCCTCCTCCTCCTCCTCGTCCTCTTCTTCCGGCTCCCTTTAATTAACATTTTCAAACTATTCAAACAAAGGAAGAAATGTCACTTTTTTTATTTATTCATTTATTACGATATCATCACCACCACCACCACCACCTTTCTATATATGGAGGAGGAGGAGGAGAGATAAGAAAAGGTTGACTGGGAGGGAGAGAGGGAGAAAAACAGACTTAGTAATAGAGGAGGAGGAGGAGGAGGAGGAGGAGGAGGAGGAGGAGGTAAGCATCTCAAGTTCAAGGATAACAACACACACACACACACACACACGTGGACAGCTGTTTAATTTGCGTGACGAGAGAGAGAGAGAGAGAGAGAGAGAGAGAGAGAGAGAGAGAGAGAGAGAGAAAGGGAGGGAGGGAGGGAGCCCATACAAGCTTCCAATGATGTCAAGGACGTTATTGTGTCTGAGAGAGAGAGAGAGAGAGAGAGAGAGAGAGAGAGAGAGAGGAGCATGGCAGCTATCTTGTGAAGTGTGTGTGTGTGTGTGTGTGTGTGTGTGTGTGTGTGTGTGTGTGTGTGTGTGTGTGGAAGGGATGAAGGGCCATGTTACATCTCTCTTCCCTTCCCCATCTTCCTCCCCTTCCCCATCATACACATACTTATGCATCCCCATTTCTCCCCTTCCCCGACCCGCTATACGCAAACTCCCCATTCCCACCCTCCTCTTCCTTCCTCCCTTTCTCTTCCCTCCCTTACACAAACACCTGTCAACCTCCCCCTTCCTCCCTCCCCTTTTTATGCATATTGACACACTCTTCTCCTCTCTCCTCCCCTCCCCATCCCTTCCTCCCCTTACAACTGTGAATCATCCAACCCTCTTCCCCTTTCCTATCTACCCCTTCTCCTCCTCCTCCTCTCCCAGTACCCCAAATACACACACTTGCATCACCTCTTCCTCCTCCTCCTCCCTGCTCTTCCTCCTCCTCCTCTCTCACACCTGGACCTCGTTAGCATTCTCCTACCTGTTGTTCTTCCTTGTTACATCTCCTCATTAAACAACTGTCTGTCACCTGTCTCTCTCTCTCTCTCTCTCTCTCTCTCTCTCTCTGTTGATAAATGATGGTAATGTTTTGTTATTATTATTTCTATGCTTCTATTTTATCATTTATTTCTTACCCATTCCTCTCATATAATATACCCATCACCATACCTTCCTCCCCTTTCTTCCCCATTACCCATACATGTGTACTCTTAACCCTTCCTCCTCCTCCTCCTCCTCCCCTTCCATACACACACGTACACATCCCCATACAAACCTCCCTTTCTTCCCCATCACCCATACACCTGACATCTTAATTAACTCTTCCTCCTCCTCCTCTTCAAACCTCCCCTTCCTTACACATCCCCATACAAACCGATCCCTTTCTTCCCCATCACCCAAACACATGTCTTCTTAATTAACCCTTCCTCTTCCTACTCAAACCTCCCCTTCCTTACACACACTTACACATCCCCATACAAACCTCCCTTTCTTCCCCATCACCCATACACCTGACATCTTAATTAACCCTTCCTCCTCCTCCTCCTCCTTACACCTGCCCCCCTCCCCTTCCCCACACACACCTGCCCCCCTTCCCTCCCCTCCTACCCACACACCTGCCCCCCTCCCCTTCCCCACACACACCTTCCCCCCTCCCCTCCCCTCCTACCCACACACCTGCCCCCCTCCCCTTCCCCACACACACCTTCCCCCCTCCCCTCCCCTCCTCCCCACACACCTGCCCCCATCCCCTCCCCCCACACACCTGCCCCCCTCCCCTCTCCCACACACCTGCCCCCCCACACACACACCTGAGCAGACTCTTGAAGAAGCAGTAGACGGAGTACAGAGAATTGTCGTTGATGTCAAACTTGGCCTTCGGGGGAGTCCTTCGGCGCCTGCTCCTGCTTCGGCCCCCCTCCCCGCCGCCGCCGCCGCCGCTGCTAGTGCTGGGGGAGACCGCGGGGGGCGACAGGGGGTAGTCCGGGAAGTGCAGGGGGTCGAGGCTGGGGCTGAGGGCGGGGGAGTCATCCATGGGGGCGGGCAGCGGGCCTGGGGGCGTCAGGACACACTCACTGTCTTGGTATAAGATTTCCGCGGTAGGGACGAGACCCCCACCAGCGCCGCCGCCGCCGCCGCCAACACCACCACCACCGTCACTGTTGCTTGCACCACCACCACCACCACCACCACCACTGAGTCCTCCTCCAGCACCTCCACTCACACCTCCTCCTCCGCCGCCTACGCCGTTGAAGCTCATCATCACGGACATGGTAGGGAAGGCAGGGCGTCTTTCAGTGGGCGTGAGGGGGCGTGCAGGGGCGGCAGGCCAGGCGCGGGGCACAGCTCATGGCGGCCCGCGGGCGTGCTGAGCCGCGACCCTCCACTGACACACGCACGCACACGCACACGGCCTCGACAATCCTACACACACACGCACACACGCAGGAGGCGGCGCTGGGGGCGGGGCACGCGGGAGGCACGCCGGCAGGATCGATACTCAGCCTCCTCCTCCTTCTGGTGCTTCCTTCTTCACTTCCTTCCTTCCTTCCCTCCTGGTCTTGTCTCCTTCCTTCCTTCCCTCCTGGTCTTGTCTCCTCCTTCTGCTCCTTCCTTCCTTCTTTCGTCTACTCCTCTTGGTTCTCACTTCCTTCCTTTCTTCCTTCTTTCTGATCCCTCTTCCTCCTCCTCTTCCTTGTCCTTCCTTCCTTCCTTCCCTCCTGGTCTCGTCTCCTCCTTCTGCTCCTTCCTTCCTTCTCTCGTCTACTCTTCTTGGTTCTTCCTTTCTTCCTTCTTTCTGATCCTTCCTCCTCTTCTTCCTTGTCCTTTCTTCCCTCCTGGTCTCGTCTCCTCCTTCCTTCCTTCTCTCGTCTACACCTATTGCTTCTTCCTTCTTTCTGATCCCACTGCCTCCTCTTCTTCCTTGTCCTTCCTTCCTTCCTTCGCACGCTTGCCTTTTCCTTCAGTTCCTTCCTTTCTTCCTTCCTACGCTTCTCTTCTCCTTCTCCGTCCTTTCTTCCTTTCCTTTTTCCTCTCCTCTCCTCCCCTTGGTCCTTCCTTCGTTCCTTCCTTCCTACTCTCGTCTCTTTCTTCTTTTCTTCTTCCTACTTTAGCTTCCACCTCCTTCCTTCCTTCTGCTCCTCCTCCTGCCCCTGCTGCGTCCCGCCTACACGTCCACCAGCAGGAAGGTCAGGTACAGCAGGAGCACCAGCCAGGGGGCCACGATCACCACCCACATGGGACCCACCACCGGCACCTCCACTTGTCAACACCACCCTCAACACCACCACCTCCTGTTCCTGCTAGTGGTGTTATGGTTTCAAGGGTACTTATGTCACCTCCAAAATGCTAGCTATCTCGTCTTGGTGTTACGCTGGAAGGCTTTCAACACCACTCCCGTCGATCCTGGTGGTGTTATGGTTTCAAGGGTATTAATGTCACCTCCAAAATGTTAGCTATCTCGTGCTGGTGTTACGCTGGGAGGCTCTCAACACCACTAATCAACACCACTACCTCATGTTGGTTGTGCTGGTGTTATGGTCAAGGGCGTGATTGTCACCTCCAAAACACTGACTCCCTCCTTTTGGTGTTACGATGGGCGGTTCTCACGGTCTCAACTCCACTTGTCACCTCCACTTTGCACTGTCAACACAACCACCACCACCACCACAACCAGCTGACTCTCCTCCTCTTGTTATGCTCGAGCGTCAACACCAAACACCCCCTGATGCTTCTTCTGTGGGTGTTGCTGTTGGGTCACGCTCTCAACACCACTGTCATCACCACTTCAACACCAGATGACGTTGTGCCTTTGTATACCGTTATCTTGGTGTTGCTGTTGGGTCACGCTCTCAACACCACCGTCAACACCACTGTCATCACCACTTCAACACCAGATGACGTTGTGCCTTTGTATACCGTTATCTTGGTGGTGTTACGGTGTTATGCGGTCACCACTTTGCTGTCATCACCACCACACGTATAGAGACCTTCAACACCACCGTCAACACCACTGTCATCACCACTTGACCAGATGACGCTGCTGTTATGTACCGTTATATTGCTGTCGTCACGGTGATGTCAGCCGAACACCACCACACGTAAGACACCTCCACCACCAACTCAACACCATATCATCACCACTTCAACACCAGATGACGCTGTTGCTGTTACCGTTAGCTGGGTGATGATAACCGCTCACCACAACCACCGCACGTAAACACCTTCACCACCACCATCAACACCAGCTCAACACCAACTCATCACCACCGCAAACAGACGGACACAGATAGGCGCTGCTCCTCTCGCTCCTGTTGCTGTTACTGTTGCTTTCTGTTGGCCACGTGAGCCGCTCCTTGCCACCCTCGCTCTCTCCCTCTCTCTCCCTCCCTACTCAGAACCACGCCACTGCCACCCCAGTCGAGGCGGGCGGGGGGCGGGGCCTAGCGCGTCACCCCCCGCCAGCCAATCACAGGCCGTGGAATCGTGACGTCACAGCTCCGGCGTCCAATCAGAGGGCTCGGCTGCGTGACGTCACCAAGCCACGCAACAAAAATCAGCTGAGACAACCCAGTGTTTATAAACTGAACCTCCCCCCCCCTGGTACCCCCCCTCACCTCCTGATGCCCCACCAGCCCCCCCCCCCCCCTCTTCCTGCCCCTTTCTTTCTCTTCTTGCCCCTTCTCCCCGTTCTATACCCTCCCTACCCCTTCCATCTTCTATTTCTCTCCCCTCTTTACCTTTTTCCTCCCCTATAAGCTTCCCTTTCTCCCCTCTCCTCTCCCCTTTCTTCTCTCCCCTTCACTACCCTACTTTCTTTACCTTCCCTACCCCTTCCATCTTCTATTTCACTCCCCTCTTTACCTTTTTCTCCCCCTACAAGCTTCCCTTTCTCCCTTCTCCTCTCCCCTTCACTACCCTACCTTCTATGCCCTCCCTACCCCTTCCATCTTCTACTTCACTCCCCTCATTATTTTTTCCCTCCCATACAAGCTTCCCTTTCTCCCCTCTCCTCTCCCTTCTTCTCTCCCCCTTCACTACCCTACCTTCTATGCCCTCCCTACCCTTCCATCTTCTACTTCACTCCCCTCATTATTTTTTCCCTCCCATACAAGCTTCCCTTTCTCCCCTCTCCTCTCCCCTTCTTCTCTCCCCTTCACTACCCTACCTTCTATGCCCTCCCTACCCCTTCCATCTTCTACTTCACTCCCCTCATTATTTTTTCCCTCCCATACAAGCTTCCCTTTCTCCCCTCTCCTCTCCCCTTTTTTCTTCTCCCCCTTCACTACCCACTACATCCTCCCTGCCCCTTCACTACCCACATCACCCCTTCTTTTTTTTTTTTACCAGCTTTCCTTTTCCCCCCCTTCTTTTTCCTGCCCTTCTTCTCCCCTTCAATACCCACTACATCCTCCCTGCCCCTCCCATTCCCTACTTTCTTCTTTTTCCTTCACCAGCTTCCCTTTTCTCCCCTTCTTTTTCCTGCCCCTTCAATTCCCTCCCTACCCCTTCCATCTATACTTCACTCCCCTTGTTATCTTTCTCCTCCCCCCTTTCTCCCCCCTCTACAACCTCCCCCTGCTACCCCTCCCCCCCCTTCTTATCGTCCCTTCTGTCATGCTCCCTTTTCACCCCTCTCCCCATTTCCTTCCCCTCCCTACCCCTTCCATGCCCTACTTCAGCCCCCCTTCTTATCTCCCTCTCCCATATCAGCTTCCCTTTCTCCCCTCTTTCCTCCCCCCCAGCTTGGCACGATGCCCTACCCCCCTCCTTCCCCTCCCCCCTTCACTCCCCAAACACCAACCCACGCCATCCCCCCCTTCCCTTTCCTCCCCTTCTCCCTATCTCACCGGTTCTGTCCAGGTGGTAAGCTTCCCCAATCTCTCCTCCTCCCCTTCCTCCCCATTTTTTCTCTCCCCTCCTCCTATTCTTTCTCTCCTTGGCCATGAATATTCCCTCCTCTCCCCTCTCCCCTTACCTCCCCTCCCCACCTCCTCCAACTCTTGAAAAGGCGGTCTCATGTCCCTCTCTCCTCCCCTTAAATTCTCCCCTCCTCCCCTCTTTTCCACCCCTTCCCCCTCTCTCCCCAAGTTACTTCCGGCATGGTGACAAATCTTCCCCTCACCAAGACAAATGAGAGAGAGAGAGAGAGAGAGAGAGAGAGCAGTGGGTGGTAAGAGAAGTGACGGGAAGGTGTATAGAGAAAGGGAGAAACCGGGAGAGGAGGAGGAGGAGGAGGAGGAGGAGGGAGGTGTTTTTATTTTGGGTTTTGGCAAGGTCAAGGAAGGAGAAAACCCCTCCACTTCTTTCTCCACCTTTCCTCCGTTTGTCCCTTCTCCTTTTCTCCTTCTTTCCCTCTTCCTTCCATTCTCTTCCTTCCTCCCACTATTAATGTCTTCTTCCTCCTCCCTCCTTCTTTCCCTTTCTTCCCTTTTCCCTATCTACTTCTCTCTTTCTTCCCTTCATTTAGCTTTATTCTTTCTCCTCCTCCTCCTCCTCTCTTCATCTTCTCTTCTCTTTAACTCTCCTCTTTTATTTTCTCTATTCCTCCTCCATCCTTGTATCTTCTTTAATATCAATTCTCTCCTCCTCCTCCTCCTCTATCCTCTATCTTCTTCTTTTTATCCACCTCTTCATCTCCTATTCTCTCCCTCCTCTTCATATTCTGACCTTTCCCTTCTCTTCATCACTCCTTCCTTCAACTTTCCTTTTTTTTCCTCCTCCTCCTTTCTTTGTCTCCTCCGCCTCCCTCCCTTCTCTCTCTCTCTCTATCTCTTTCTCTCTCCAAGGTGGTCAAAGGTAAATAATTAGAAACTCTCTCTCTCTCTCTCTCTCTCTCTCTCTCTCTCTCACTAAGAAAGATAAACCATGATAAGAGAGAGAGAGAGAGAGAGAGAGAGAGAGAGAGAGAGAGAGAGTCGGAAATGCCACAGTACAGTCATAAAAGGAAAATGCTCACGAGTTCATAAGAGTTCGAATCCCCTCTTTGTGTAGGATCCAATATTATACAACAGGATTGGAAGGGATGGAAGAGGATCAAGTCACGTGTACGACTTAATTCAACACATGTCCTTATTATCATTGTGAGGGATGGTGGAGCAATAGAATCTGATCCTCCTCTCCTCTTAA
>NC_066537.1:10099498-10111998 GCF_024679095.1 Eriocheir sinensis
AAGTAGTAGTAGTAGTAGTAGTAGTAGTAGTAGTAGTAGTAGTAGTAGTAGTAGTAATAGTAGTAGATGAAGAGGAGGGGTGGGAGAGACAAGTGAGAGATGTAGAGAGAAAGGAAGATAAAAATAAGTGGTTTGGAGGAAAAGGAGAGAAAGTAAAAGAAGAGGAGGAGAAGGAGGAGGAAAGGAGGGAGAGGGAGGAGGAGGAACAGGACAAAAGGCAATGTGATATAAAAAAAAGTGTTATGAGAAAAAAGGAGGAAAAAAAGGAAAGAAAAATGAGGGTAAGGAAGGAAAATTGGAGGTGGAATGGCCGGGTGGTGATGATCGTGGTGGTGATGGTGGTGGTGATGATCGTGGTGGTGGTGATGGTGAGGAAACAGGAAAGATAATTGCAGGTGTATTGAGGATAAAGGTGAAAGTTCATTGCTGTTATTGTTATTGTTGTTCAGTAGTAGTGGTAGTAGTAGTAGTAGTAGTAGTAGTAGTAGTAGTAGTAGTAGTAGTAGTAGTAAGTATTGTTGTTATTATTGTTTCCTTCCATAAACGGAAATGTCAAGCAAATCAAAACAAAACAAAGAATCAAACAAAACAAAGAACGAATCAAAACAAAACAAAAAAGGAAAACAAGAAACAAAGAAAACAAAGAAAAATCAACACAAAAAACAAAAACAAAAGCAATAAACAAAGAAAACAAGGAGAAAAACAAGACAAAAAAAAGGAGAACAAAACCAAGGAACAAAGAAAAAAAAGAAAAAAAGGAAAAACAAACAAAGAAAACAAGGAACAAAAACAAGACAAAAAAAGGAAAACAAAAGACCAAGAAAACAAAGAACAAATCAAAATAAATCAAAACATAAAGAAAACAAGGAAGACAAATCAAAACA
Source organism: Eriocheir sinensis (assembly GCF_024679095.1). Lineage (NCBI taxonomy): Eukaryota > Metazoa > Arthropoda > Malacostraca > Decapoda > Varunidae > Eriocheir > Eriocheir sinensis. The sequence goes on from NC_066537.1 coordinate 10,100,383, forward strand.
AACAAGAAAGAAAACAAAACAAAGAATAATCAAGGAAAGTGCAGACGAATGGAAGACGATAAAGAAGATGAAGAAAACACACGATAATGGAGAAAGATAATGATGAGTAAAGAGGAGGAGGAGGAGGAGGAGGAGGAGGAGGAAGGAAATAGAATAAAGGCTAATGACAAAAAGACTCCAGAAATAATAGGGATACAAAAGGAAGGAAGGAAGGAAGGAGGGAAGAAAGGAAGGAAGAAGAGGAAGATGGAAGAAAGGAGAGGAGGAAACGACGATAAAATAGAAGGAAAGAAGGAAGGAAGGAAGAAGAGGAAGATGGAAAACAAGGAGGAGGAAATGTGAATAAAATGGAAGGAAGGAAGGAAGGAAGATAGAAAGAAAGGAAAGGAGAAAATGTGGATAAAAACAGGAACAGCAGCAACAAAATAAACAAATAAACAAACAAAAAAACAAAAAAAGATTAAGAGGGATTGAACGAGGGCCGAAGCGGTGTTCAATTTCAAGGGGTTGGTGAGCGTTGGAGAGAGAGATGGGGAAAAAGGGGAAAAAAAGGGATAGGAAGGGGAAGTAACAATCATGATATAGGTGCCGGGACAGATTGGGGAAAGAAATTGGGTTCAGATGATAAATTGGGGAAGTGATGGGGACGAAGGGGAAAAAATATTGAAGGGGGAGTTAAATTTGTTAAAGGAATTTGGGTGATATGATAAAAGACTTCAGATGATATTGGTGAAGTTGGGGAAGATGGGGTTGATGGGTGGGGAGGAATGAGGGGAAGAAGAAGAAAAAGAAGAGGAGGAGGAAGAAGAAAATGAAGAAGAAAAAGAAAAAGGAGGAGGAAGAAAAAAATGAAGAAGAAAAAGAAGAAGGAGGAGGAGGAAGAAGAAAATGAAGAAGAAATGAAGAAGAAGAAGAAGAAAACGAAGAAGAGGAGGAGGAAGAAAATGAATAAGTAGAAGAGAAGAAAAAAAAAAAAAAAAAAGAGCATGACGAAGATAGAGATTAAAACTGCATTGAAAAAAGAGGAGGAAGTAGAAAATGAAGAAGAAGAAGAAGAAGAAAAAGAGAAAGAAGATAGAGATTAAAACTGTACTGAAAGAAGAGAAGGAAGAAGAACATGAAGAAGTAGAAGAGAAGAAGAAGAAGAAGAAAAAGAAGAAGAAAAAGAAGAGTAAGACGAATATAGAGGAAGAAGAAAATGAAGAAGAAGAAGAAGAAGAAGAAGAAGAAGAAGAAAGAGAAAGAAGAGGGAAAAGAAGAGGATTAAGACCATGTTAAAAGAGAGAAGGGAAGGAAGGAATGTGAGGAAGGGAGGGGAGGAAGAATATAAAGTTGGGGAAGGGAAAATGATAGTGGGGAAGGGATCAAAAGTTGGGGATGAAGATGATGGAGGTGAGGATCAATCATGCCACCCCCCCCCCCATCCTCCTCCTCCTCCTCCTCCTCCTCCTCCTCCTCCTCTTCCATACTCAACGGATCCCACAGACGGAGGTCAGACCTCAAAAGGAACCGCCGATCACGTGCCCAGAAGGATGAATGGAGGCGGAGGAGGAGGAGGAGGAGGAGGAGGAGGAGGTTAAGGATTGCCCCACGAAAACGCGACCCATGCATTGCCAAACACACCCACCCACACCCACACCCACACTCCCCTTGACATCTGTTCTTGTCCCTGCGGGTTAGTTAACTCTCTCTCTCTCTCTCTCTCTCTCTCTCTCTCTCTCTCTCTCTGCATACCTGTCCAGACATCTACCTGGTTTAACCCTTCACTTTCTCCCTCTCTCTACCTGGAGGAGGAGGAGGAGGAGGAGGAGGAGGAGAAGGAGGAGGAGGAGGAGGTTGTGCAGGTAGGAGTAATTGCCTCTCATCTCACCTGACAGACCAGCACTCACACACACACACACACACACACACACACACACACACACACACACACACACACACACACACACACACACACACAAACACAAACACTGATCAATCAATCTTCCTGTAACATAATTCCTCTCTAATCTTCCCCTCTTCCCCATTTCCTCTCCAACCTGACCTCAATCTCCAACGCACACACGCACACACACACACACGAACCATCCCTGTCTTTTCCCCAACCATACCCTCTACAACCCCCCTTCCCCACTTCCCCTCCTCCCCATTCCCCTATACGCTCATAAACCTCCCCATCACCCGTTTATCCCTTCCTTACCTCCCCTTTTCTTCCCCATAGCCAACATTAACCCCAAAAGACTGTGTGTGTGTGTGTGTGTGTGTGTGTGTGTGTGTGTGTGTGTGTGTGTGTGTGTGTGTGTGTGTGTGTAATTGGGTAAACGTTCCAATTAGTCCACGATTTACACTCATCCGGGGTAATCGTGGGCCAGCGGAAGGGGGGGGGGGGGGGGTCGAAAACGCTGCCACATCATTCCACATCACGCTAAACCTCTCCACACCACTCCACATTAATGCTAAACTTCGTCCTACTACTCCACACACAGCTAAACTTTGCTCCACTACTCCACATCATTGCCAATCCACATCACGGCACTCCACAATACTCCATGTTATTGCTAAACCACTTCACAGCACTCCACATTACTCTCCACATCTGCTAAACCACCTTACACCTCATCATACCACTCCACATCATGCTACTCCTCTCCACGCCACTCCACATCATTGCTAAACCACTTCATACCACTTCACACTACTCCACATATTGTTAGACCTCCTTGCGGCACTCCACATTACTCTCCACATCTGCTAAACCACCTTACACCTCATCATACCACTCCACATCATGCTACTCCTCTCCACGCTACTCCACATCATTGCTAAACCACCTCATTTTTATTCGCCAAGTTCTAAGACTATGTGGTAATACTGTCATAATAATATTTTCCACCAAACAAGTCTTTATACCAATCTTATTTAACGCATATATAAATACCTACACTTAATTCCTCACTAAATAACCGCTGACATAGAGAGAGGTATTTTTATTCGCTAAGTTCTAAGACTATGAGCTAATACTATCACCCACAATCTTGTTTGATGCATATATAAAGACCTGCACATCTTCACCAAATAGTCGCTGAGATAGAAAAGGTTATTTTGATTCGATATGTTCTAGTCTCAGCTATTTCTAAGGCTTCCTCGTCCAATCACCGCTAAAGTGGAGTATTTCGCTAAATCTATGCTCTTTTATAAATCTTTTCAACTACATACAGACCTAAACAAGATCGCTCGCCCAATAAACGCTAAAGTAGAATGAATTATTAATATTTCGCTAGGCTCAAGTCTTTCCGCTGCTACCGAGGCTTCCCCGTTCAATCACCGCTAAATCTATGTTCTTTTACCAATCTTTTCAACTACACACAGACCTAAACAAGACTACTCGCCCAATAATCGCTAAAGTAGAATGAGTTTTTAATATTTCGGTAGGCTCATGTCTTTCCGCTGCTACTGAGGCTTCCCCGTTCAATCACCGCTAACTAAATCTATGTTCTTTTACCAATCTTTTCAACTACACACAGACCTAAACAAGATTCCTCCCCCAATCAGGACACCTCTCCTCCCAAAATTGACTTCTTTCGGCCACTCCTCTCCAATCTTTTCAAGGGCAGTAAGTAGCAGGCTTTTCTTTTTTTTTTCCTTTGCTGAAAAAAAAAGGTAAAGTAGAATGAGTTATTAATATTTCGGTAGGCTCAAGTCTTTCCGCAACCACTAAGGCTTCCACGTTCAATCATCGCTGAGTGGAGCATTTCTTTGCCAAACCAGTCTTCTCGCCAAGCTCCGGCCTGAAGCAGTTTCCCTCCCGTGCCAACACCAAGCACCTGCACAGCTCCCTCGGGCCTGTTTGCCTGCTAATTGATTTCGCCTGGGAGTGTGCGCCTGGCTGACTACCTGACTGACTCGCTGACTGAATTGATTGAACTCTCCATCTCCCATTAATTGATTCGGCCTACCAGACTGACTGACTGGCGAGGTGATTGAACTGTCCGCTTTCTCCTATCTATCGAAGTTTATAAATGAATGAAGGGCTTTAATAAGGGTGATGTTAATAAGGTTTTGGTAGGAAGAGAGCCGGGTAGGACACGTTATGTTTCTTTGTTCTTTTCCTTTTTTTTTTTTTGTTTGTTTGCTGACTTCAATGTTTTCCTCATCCAGTATAATTCTCCTCCTCCTATTCCTCCTCCGCCTTCACCTTCGCTTTCTTCTCTTCCTCCTCCTCCACTAAATCATTTTCATTTAAACTGGATAAATTCAGATTCAACAAGTACATAGGCAAGAATTGGTTTACCAGTAGAGTGGTGGATGAGTGGAACAGGCTTGGCAGTCATGTTGCGAATGCCAATACGATACACACATTAAAAAAAAGGTTAGACAAATTCTCTTTAGGCTAACCCAGAATGCCGACAGTATACTAACCTAACCTAACCTTAGCAATACTATTCTAACTATACCCGACTATTAAACTATCCCAAGCCCCCTTCCTCCCCTCTATTCCCCATCTCTCCCCTATCCCAATTCGTCCCAGCATCCCTTCATCCCCTTCTAACATGACCTATCCTATTTATTTCTACACTACCTACGTTTTACTGCATCTTGCCCAATACCATCACTCCTCCTCTTCCTCCTCCTCCTTGATCTCGTGTGGTATATTTTTGCGTTTCTCCTAAATCCCCAAATTCCCCTACAAATATACTTCTCTCGCCCCGAACCTGCCTCCTTCAATTATTCCTCCTCCTCCTCCTCCTCCTCCTCCTCCTTCCTTTCTCATAAACACTTCTCTTACTCTAACCGTAGCCTCCTAAATCTAGTTTTTTTTTTGGTTGTTGTTTCACCATTTCCTCCTCCTCTTCTTCTTCTTCTTCCTCTCCTCCCTTAGAGACGCCCTTCTTCACCCTTCTTCTCCTTCCTCCACCATTTCTTTTCTTTTTTCTATTTCTTTTCACCTCTTCTCCTCCTCCTTCCTGTCCTATTCCTTTTACTTACATTCACCTATTTTCTCCACTTTCCTGCCTCCTAAATTCTACCTCTCCCTTCTCCTCCTCCTCCTCCTCCTCTTCTCGACCGTTCCTTCCAATCTTCGTCTTTTCTTTCCTATTTTTATTTCTTATTTTTACTTTCTGACACTCACGTCATTCCCCTCCTCCCCTACCTACTAATTCTTCTTCTTCTTTCTTATTGTTCTTCTTCTTCTATTTGTTCTTGTTCTTCTTCCTCCCCCTCCTTAGCCGTCTTCAAATCTCCTTTTTTTTCTCTTTTTTCCATTACTACTTTTTCTCCTCCTTTCCCTACTCCCTTGCATACCCTTTTCCCCTCCTCCTTCTTTTTTTTCTTTTCCTTTCTTGTTCCTCTTCCTTTTCTTGTTCTGCTTTCTTCTTTTTCTTTTCTTCTTCCTCCTCCTTCTCCTCCTCCTCGCCCTCTCCTTGGTCATTCTTCCCAATCTCCTCTTTTCCTTAACCCATTTCCTTACACATCCATCTTTCTTTTCCTTTCCCTGCCTCCTATCTTTTTGTTTCCCTTCTTATTCTTTTCTTTATCTTTCTTTCCACTTTCTTTCTTTATCTTATTTTTATTCTCTTGTTCTTGATCTTCTTCCTCCTTCCTCCCGCTTCTTCTATGTATATTCTTCTTCTTCTTCTTCTTCTTCTTCTTCTTCTTCTTCTTCTTCTTCTTCTTCTTCTTCCTCCTCCTCCTCCTCGCAAATCTGTCCTGGCTGGCACTACACGAGACCAACAACCTACCTCACGTCACCTCACCTGACATGATCGCCGGCCAGCTGACTCACTATCAATCTGACTCACCTTCATCATCACACCTTCACCCTGAAATCTCGGAACCCTGACTCACCTGTGTCATCCACGCACGTGTCTATGATCGGTGTTATTGGTGCCCTTATCCTCACCTGAGTTTGTGTTAATGAGTCATCTAATTGTGTGTGTTACCTGGGATTTTTTTTCTACCTGTATCTTGTTTTTCTTTAATATGTTTTACTTGTGATTTTTTTTTCAACTTTTTTTACCTTTATTTTCTTTTTCTTTACTTTGTTTTACCTGTGTTGTGTATTTATCTATCTCTTTTTTTTTCTTTTTTTTTAACCTTTATTTTCTATTTCTTAATTTTCTTTTATCTGTGAATCATTTTGTCGATCTTTCTTTTCCTTTTCTTTTCTTTTTCTTTACTTTTTTTAACCTGTGATTTCTTCTTTTTACCATCATTTTCTTTTTCATTCATTTTGTTTTCATCTACGCCTTGAGATTATTATTATTATTATTATTATTATTATTATTATTATTAGTAGTAGTAGTAGTAGTAGCAGCAGCATCTTCAACACCACTATCATCCCTATCCCTAATTATCCTATACTATCTTCTATCCACTTTCCCCTCTTTCCTTTTTCTCTTCAAACTGCATTTCCCTCATTCTTAAAACCTTTCCTCTTCTCCAATCCACTCTTCCACTTCCAAATCCCTTCCTCTAACACCACTATCTCTACCGCTAACCCCAACTCCCTCACCTGGCTACCTCACCTTTAATTACTACACCTGCTATCGCTACCTTAAATCCCAGCTGGCCTGACTCACCTGATAAAGCGGGCAGCCTATCGCACACCTGCCCGCCTACCCTACCTGTAATCACCCACACCAACACACCTGAGTCTCACGTAAGTTCACCTGGATGCTAATGAGTTTGTCTACCTGTGCTATCCTTCTTTCTTTTTTTTTTTACCTGTGTGAATTGATAAGAGAAGGTGAATGGCCTGTAATGAAGTTCTTGTTATATACCTGTATTTTTTTTTTCAGGTTTTAAATGTCTCCTTTTTTCTTCTTTTCTATTATTTTTTCTCTTCCTTCTTCTCTTACATCTTCTTTTCCATCTTTCTCCATATCTCTCCTCTCCCCTTTTCTCTTCTCTTTCTACCCATTCTTTCTCTTTTCCTCTATTTCTTCATACGTTTTTTTCTTTTCTTTCTTCTCTTCAATCTGCTTATCTCTTATTCTTCATTCCTTTCCTCTTCCTAACTTCTCTTTCCTTCTCTTCTACCCCTTCCTTCCTCTTCTCCTCTACCTCTTGACTAATGCCCTTTTCTCTTCATTATTTCCTACATTGTTTTCCAGGCTATTTCTCTTCCCTTATCTCCTTCATTTTCATCTCATTATCAGACTATCTACTTCACTGTTCTCAATAATACTCCCCTTCCCTTTTCTTTCCCTTCTTTCTTTCCCATCTTCACTCCTTCCAAAGTCTCGCTTCCATTTCTTCCTACACTGTTTTCCATGCTAATTCTCTTCCCTTATCTACTTCATTTTCATCTCATTTTCAGTCTATCTACTTCACTGTTCGCAATACTACTCCCCTTCCCTTTTCTTTCCCTTCTTCCTTTCCCATCTTCACTCCTCCCCAAGTCTCGTTTTCACAGTTTTCTTTGCTTTTTTCTCTTCCCTTTCTTTCCATCATCTTTTTAGTCCTTCATCTTTTTCCCTTCTTTACCTTCCTCTTCTCTTGTCTTCCCTTCCATTCCCTTTCCCCTTTCTTCCCATCCCTTTCCTTCCCTTCAGTTACCTACTCTTCCCTTCCCTTCCTTTTCTCTTGTCTTCCCTTTTCTTCCCATCCCTTTCCTTCCCTTCACTTACCTACTCTTCCCTTCCTCTTCCTCTTCTCTTCCCTTCAGTTACCTACTCTTCCCTTCCCTTCCTCTTCCTCTTCTCTCCATGCCCTTTCTCTTCCTTTTCTCCCATTTTCTTCCTCTCTATCTTCCTTCTCTTTCACTATTCTGTATGATATTTCTTTTCCCGTCTTTTTTTCCCTCTAATTATTTTCCATATATCTTGTTCTCGTTCCTCCTCCTCCTCCTCCTGTTATTTATCTTCCCCTTCTCTTCCTTCCCATCTTCTAAAGTCTTAACGCCTCTCTCCATTTCCACCTTCCCTTCGTCACCATCCAAGGCCTCACTAATTGCTTTAACACGTCAATCAACGTCAATTATGCACTAGTTTCGCCTTCATTAGCGGACCCATTGGAGCCAAATATAGACCATCTTCTCTGACCTCTCTCTCTCTCTCTCTCTCTCTCTCTCTCTCTCTCTCTCTCTCTCTCTCTCTCTCTCTCTCTCTCTCACCTGTTACACCTGAGTCCGTTTTCCCTGTCGTTTATTATTTAAGGTGAGGAAAGGAAGGAAGGAAGGAAGGAAGGAAAGAAGGAAGGAAGGAAGGAGATGAGTGATGGAGCGAAGGAGGGAGACGAGGAAGAGATGGAGGGAAAGAAGGAGAAAGAGATGGGGCGAGGGAAGGAAGGAAGGAGGAAGATGGGAAGGAAAGGAAAGGAGGATGGAAGGAGGGAAAAAAGGAAGGAAGGAGAAAAAATAGGAAAAGGAAAGGAAGGAAGGAGGTTAAGAGAGGAGGGAGGGAGGGGGGGGGAGGAAAGGAAGGAAGGAGGATGAGAAAGATGGTGGAAGGGGATGGAAGGAAGGAAGGAAGGAGATTAGAGAGGAGGAAGGGAAGGAGGGAGGGAAGGAGAGAGGGAGGGAGTGAGATAAGAAAGATGGGGGAGGGGGATAGAAGGAAAGAAGGAAGAAAGGAAGGCGATTAGAGAGGAGGGAGGGAAGGAGGGAGGGAAGGAGAGAGGGAGGGAGTGAGATAAGACAGATGGGGGAGAGGGATGGAAGGAAAGGAGGAAGGAAGGAAGAAAGAAATAGGAAGAAGGAACGAAGGAAGGAGATTAGAGAGGAAGGAGGGAGGGAGGGAAGGAAGGAAGGAGGAAGGTTAGACAAGGAGGAAGATCAAAGAAGGGAAAATAAAGAGAAAGATTTCGGTTTGACAAAGAAAATATACATTGCCCTTCTTTACCTTCCTCTTCCCTTCCCTTCACTTTCCCTTCCTCTCCCTTCTACCTGTTATCCTTTCTTCCCCTTCCCTTCCTCTCCCTTCTACCTGTTCTCCTTTCTTCCCCCTCCCTTCCCTTCCTTATTTCTCTGCCATCCCCTCCCTTCCCTTCTTCATCCTCTTTTTCCTCCCTTCCTCCTCTTTTTTTCCATCATTCTTTCTTTACTTTTGTTTTGTTTTGTTTTGTTTTTTCTCTTTACGTCTATCTATCTTTAACTTCTATCTGTAAGTCTCTCTCTCTCTCTCTCTCTCTCTCTCTCTCTCTCTCTCTCTCTCTCTCTCTCTCTCACCTAAGACCACGTAACAACACTTAACCTACTCCACCACCAACACCACCACCACCACCAACAACAACAACAATGATCACTACCACCACCACCACCACCCCCTCCTCCTCTTCTTCTTCTTCTTCCTCCTCCTCCTCCTCCTCCATTACATAAACACTCTTCCCCCTATCACTATTACACCTTTACAACCAGAATCTACACCTCCTCCTCCTCCTCTTATTCTCTCCTTGACATCTATTCTTTTCTGTCTTGCCAACCTACCAACTCTCTCTCTCTCTCTCTCTCTCTCTCTCTCTCTCTCTCTCTCTCTCTCTCTCTCTCTCTCAGGAGTGGGGTGCCCTGGTAACAGTGTGCACCAGAGAAGCTCCACAAATACACACACACACACACACACACACACAAACACACACACAGACACACACACACGAGGTCAGTGAACTCGCGAATGTGTGTACGCATGAGAGTACCTGGAGACGCACACATGTACGTCTTCGGTGCACACGGGATCAATTTCTGGGACGTGTACACAGCGACGAGGAGGAGGAGCAAAAGGAGGAGAAGGAGGAGGAGGAGCGATTGAAAAAATGAAAGGAAAGCAAATCTACACAATAACAAAGAAGAGGAGGTGGAGGAGATAACACAATAAAAGGAAGAGTAAGAGGAAAATGAGGATAAGAAGGAATTAAATGATAAAAATAGTGAAAGACAAACTACAGAATAAATGAAGAAACTGAAGAGGAGGAGGAGGAGGAGGAAAATCATGATGAATGTGAGGGAATGAATGACCAGAATGAGTGGAGAGAGAGAGAGAGAGAGAGAGAGAGAGAGAGAGAGAGAGAGAGAGAAATGCAGGTGTCCTCCCGGAACTTGCACATCTCTTCCTCCTCCTCCTCCTCCTCCTCCTCCTCTTCCTCCTCCTCCTCCTCCTCCTCCTCCTCCTCAAACACACGCATTGGCACCTCCTTCTCTCTCTCTCTCTCTCTCTCTCTCTCTCTCTCTCTCTCTCTCTCTCTCTCTCTCATGGTCAAAAGAGAGAGAGAGAGAGAGAGAGAGCCAACAGAGAGAGAGAGAGAGAGAATGGCATTTATCTGAAGTATATAAATCACTCTTAACCTGTTTTTACAAGTCACCCTCCCCTCCCTCACCCCTCTTCCCCACACTCTTCCCCTTCTTCGTCCCCTCACCGGTTACACCGGATGGAAGGGGAATGGCCGGGGAGGGGCAGGAAGAAGATAGGAAGAGAATGGAAGAAGAGAAGGGAGAGAAGAGGAAGAGGAGGGGTGAGGGAGAAGGAAGAGGAAGAGAAGGAGAAGAGAGGAGGGGTGAGGGAGAAGGAAGAGGAAGAAAGAGAAGGGAGAGAAGAGGAAGAGAATGGATGGGAGAGAAGAGGAAGAGAAAGAGAAGGAAGAGAAGAGGAAGAGGAGGGGTGAGGGAGAAGGAAGAGGAAGGAAGAGAGGGAGAAAAGAGAAGAGGAAAGGAAGGAGAAAGGGGTGAAGGAGAGGATAGGAAGAGGCCAGAATGAATGAGAATGAAAGGCATGGAGGATAATAGGACGGAGAGAGGTCAAGGAGAATTAGATGCTGGGGAAGAGGAAGGGAGAGGAGAGGGGAGGGGAGGTTAAGGAAGATTGTAATGAATGAATGAACGAATGAAGAATGAATTAAGGAAGAAAGAATGACGGGAGGACAAGGAAGAAAAGAAGAAAAAGGAGGGAGAAAAGAAGAAATGAAAGGAACAATGGAGGTTTGGAGAGGAAGAAAGAAAAAAAACAGAAAAAAAATAAAAAGGAAGAGACATATAGGAGAGGAGGGAAGGAGAGAAGAGGGAAAGAGAGGAAGGATGGAAGTAAAAAAAATAAAAATAAAAATATAATATAGCGAAAAAGAAAAAAAGGAGGAAAAGGACGAGGAAAGAAAACAAAAGAAAGAATAGACGAGATTTAGATAAGGAAGAGAAAAGGAGAAGGAAAGGAGTGGGAAGAGGAGAAAGGAAAGAAGAGGAGGTAGAAAAGGGATGGAGAGGAAAAGAAAAAAAAACAGGGGATGGAGACTGGAGGAGGGAGAGGGGAAGGAAAGGGAAGAGAAAGAAAGAGAAGGGACGAAGAGGAGAGAAGAGGAAGGAAAGGGAAGGAGAGGTGGAGGAAAAAGAAGAAAAACATAGGAGATAAGAGAGAGAGGAGAAGGGAAGGGAAGAGAAAAGGAAGAGAAGGGACGAAGAGAAGAGAAGAAGAGGAAGGAGAGGGGAGAGAAAGAGGAGAGGTGGAGGAAAAAAAAGAAAAAAGAGAGGGCGAGGAGAGAAGGGGAGGAAAGAGGAGGAAGAGAAGGGAAGGGGAGGAGAAAGGAAGAAAACAGAAAAACAACAGGGGAGGGAGATAAAAAGGGAGAGGGAAGAGGAAGGGGAGAAGGCGAGAGAAGGGAAGGGGAGGAGAAAGAAAGAAAGAAAGAAGAAAA
>NC_066537.1:10119498-10124498 GCF_024679095.1 Eriocheir sinensis
TATATGAAAGTTTTATCTGTAGTCATTTTTTAACTTTATGTACGAATATCACTTTTTCTTATGCGTATTTGGTGTTTGTTGATTTCTATACATGTTGTCATTCTTTAGATCTCTTTATAAATCGATTCTTAGGCAAGATTTTTTAACTACTTACGTATTCCTCTCTCTCTCTCTCTCTCTCTCTCTCTCTCTCTCTCTCTCTCTCTCTCTCTCTCTCTCTCTCTATTTCGTACCCCGAGTGTCTTATTAGTAAACAACTCCATTCAAAGAGAACAAAACATCGCGCCCATGCTAAACACACACACACACACACACACACACACACACACACACACACGCAGCGCCTCCCTGTCTACCACCTCCATCTATTTTTGCCAGTCAGTCTACCAGCCACTCCCTCAACCGGTCTACCAGATGTGTGTGTGTGTGTGTGTGTGTGTGTGTGTGTGTGTGTGTTGAATTGATGTTACCTTTCAGTGTAGGATTTTTATTGCATTTCGTCCTCATCCCTGTATTTGATCCCTTCCTTTTTTTCTTTTTTTAATTTATGATTTTTTTTCCGATCTCTTATTCTTGTTTTACATATTTTTCGTTTTCTTCACATCCTATACTTCTAATTCTTTTTTTTCCTTCCTTTTTCTTTTTCCTTCTTTTATTTTCTTTATTTTCTTCTTTATTTCTATTCCACTTCTATTTCATTCTCTCCACGTCCTTATTTTCCGTTGTTCCCTTCCTTTCCTTTCTTATTTGTCCGTCCTTTTTCTCTGTTATTCCCTTTCTTTCCCTTCTCATTCGTTCGTCCTTTTTCCTATTCCCTTCCTTTCCCCTCTTATTCGCTTTTTTTTCTATTTATAATGCTTTCCTTTTCTATTTTCTTTCTTTCCTTTTCTATCTCACTCTCTCCACATCTCATACTTGCTCTTTTTCCTTCCCTCTCTTTACTTTTTCTTTCCTTTTCTTATTCAATTTCGATTTATTTATTTCCTTTTTTAATTTTCTTTCTTTCCTTTTTCATTTCAGTCTCTCCATCTCATACGTCTTGTTCCCTTCCTTCCTTCCTTCCTTCTCTTTTCTTGCCATTCACTAATTCATGCATTCATTTAGTCCGTTAATCTTTCCTTCCTTCCCTCCATTCCTTCATTCATTACAATCCATTACTCTCTCTCTCTCTCTCTCTCTCTCTCTCTCTCTCTCTCTCTCTCTCTCTCTCTCTCTCTCTCTCTCTCCCGCATTCAGTCAATTTACGAGACATCACACAAGTCATTCAGCCAGTCAGGTCACTCCCTACACGTCTGTCTGTCAGTCTGTCTGTCTGTCTCTCGACCTACTTTTTCAGAGACAAGATTATTTCAACACACACACACACACACACACACACACACACGTAGACAAGCCGGCCCTAGGATACAAGCATTGGAGGGAGATAGATAGATAGATAGATACATACATACATACATACATACATTCATACATAGACTAAATATATACAATGAATGAATGAATAAATAAATACACACGAAAACAGGACCAACTATTGTTATTATGTAAACTGAGCAAATTATGAATAAGGAAATATAAATGTGAACGAAACAAAACAAAGAAGAGAAAGGAAGAAAGGAGGAACAGACAGGAGGAAGAAAAGAAGATAACAAAAGAGAGGAGAAAGGAGAAAAGGAGAAAAGAGGTACAAACAGGAGGAAGAGAAACGAAGAGAAAGAAGAAAGGAGATGAGGAAGAAAATAAAAGAAGTTAGAAGAGAAAATAGATTGAAATAGAGGGCAGAAAGAAAGGAGGGAGAAAATAAGTAAGAGGAAGAAAAAAACAGGGAAAAGAAAGGAAAAGGAAAGGAAAGATATCAACAGGAAGAAACAAAGATAAAGAATAAAGGGAAAAAAAGGAATATAAAAGGGAAGAAAATATATCAACAGTAAGAAACAGAAATAATAAATGGAAAAGAAAGGAAAGGAAAGGAGAGGAGAGGAGAGGAAAGACATCAACAGGAAAAAACAGCAACAAATAAATAAGGAGGAAAACAAAGGGAAAAGAAAAGAAAGGAAAAGAAAGGGAGAGAAAACGAACAGACAATGGGAGCGAAGACAGAAGACAGAAAAGGGAGAAGGGAGGTGAAGGGATAAAAATAGGATGGGGAGGGAGGAAAGGGAGAGAAAAGTAGGGCGAGAGGGAGAGATAGGGAGAAGAGAAGCGATACAGCAAAAACAGAAATAGGGAGGAAGGGGAAGGAAGGAAAGAAAGGGAGGAAAAAAGACAGGAAGAGGGAGGGATGGAGGAATGGAGAGAAGAAATTAGATATAGGGAGAACGGAAGGGAGATAAAAAAAGGAGGAAAGAAAGGGAGAAAGGGAGAGAGAAGGAAGAAGGGTTGATAAGGTATAAGAAAAAAAGGGAAAAAGGGAGAAGAGATGATGATGATGGTAAGGAGGAGGAGGAGGAGGAGGAGGAGGAGGAGGAGAAAAAGAAGATGTATGGGAGGAGGAAGAGGAAGAAAAAAGTGAGAGAAGAAACATAGATGAGAGAGAGAGAGAGAGAGAGAGATCACGCATCATGAGAAAAAGGGGAGGAATGAAAAACAATACCTCTCTCTCTCTCTCTCTCTCTCTTTCTCTCTCTCTCTTATCAATTACTATCTTTATCTTCACCCGAGGAACGGTACACCTGTCCTGAGAGAGAGAGAGAGAGAGAGAGAGAGAGAGAGAGAGAGAGAGAGAGAGAGAGAGAGAGAGAGAGAGAGAATGATACAACGCATATGCAATTATACACTGACATACATTCGAGAGAGAGAGAGAGAGAGAGAGAGAGAGAGAGAGAGAGAGAGAGAGAGGCGCCCAGCTGTCTGCCACCATCACACCACCACTGTTGCCACATCACACACATCTGCCACGCACCTACGCACATACTAACGCACCTACATACCTTCCACCCGCACCAGTCAACCCTGAAACCCTTGAAACACCCTTCGAACCCCTTAAATCCCCTTCACTTCACCTAAAGGGAATCGAAACCTGTATCATGGTACTTTTTGTGGGATCGGAGCTTATGACGTCAATGGGCAGGTGTGGAATGTGTGGAGTGGAATGCTTAATGAGTGGGTGCCTTGGGTTCCTTCTCTCCTCCTCCTCCACCTCCTCCTCCTAAACTGTATTCAACTCCACTCCTTGACCTCACAATTCTTGACCTTCTTCTTCTTCTTTAGATTATGCGTCTTCTTCCATTTATTTATCATCTTTGTCTTCTTCCCCTTCTTTACTATCTCCATCTTTCTTTTTATTTTCTTCTATTCTTTCTTCTTCTTCCCTTTCGTTACCATCTCCATCTTTCTTTTTCTTCTATTCCTTCTTCTTCTTCCCTTTCTTAACCATCTCCATCTTTCTTTTTCTTCTATTCTTTCTTCTTCTTCTTTTTCTTCTGTTTCTGTATCATGCTAACTCGACCTTCTTCTTCTTCTTCTTCTTCCTCTTTTTTCTTCTTCTTTCTTCTTTTTCATCTTCATCATCTTCTTTTACTATCGTCTCTTTCTTCTCCTCTAAACTCATTATATTCTTCACCATCATCATCTCCTCCTCCTCCTCCACACGCGTCCACACGGATCATGTACACCTTATCAAGTCGACATACTTACACATGTACACACACACACACACACATACACACACAAACTTACATGCACGTGTGTGAGAATCTGTTGTTGGGCTGAACTCTGTGTGTGTGTGTGTGTGTGTGTGTGTGTGAATCTTCATGAGGTTAATTCTAGAAGATCAAATTTAACCCTCATTAATGCTACTGAGAGAGAGAGAGAGAGAGAGAGAGAGAGAGAGAGAGAGAGAGAGAGAGAGAGAGAGAGAGAGAGACGAAAGAATGACTGGAAAATATGTAGAAAGTTTGGTCTTGCGAATTTTCTCTCTCTCTCTCTCTCTCTCTCTCTCTCTCTCTCTGGTGAAGGAGAGCAATTCAAGGAACAACAACAGGGCGGAGGGGAGAAGACACGGAGAGAGAGAGAGAGAGAGAGAGAGAGAGAGAGAGAGAGAGAGAGAGAGAGAGAGAGAGAGAGAGAGAGAGAGAGAGAGAGAGGCACTTAGCACGTATGCAGCACACACCTGGTCCACGTGCAATTAATTAAAGGAGACAGGTGACAGGAGGAGGAGGAGGAGGAGGAGGAGGAGGAAACATTAACATTCATGGCAGCAGACGTGAGAAAACAAAAAGAATTAAAAGAAAGACCAGAAAAAAACACCCCACGTGAGAGAGAGAGAGAGAGAGAGAGAGAGAGAGAGAGAGAGAGAGGGGGGGGGGGGGGCTACCTTATACACCTGAATATGGAATTGGGAGGATTAGTCCTTTCACCTGTTGAGAAAACTTGAAGGATTGCTGACTTAGACTTGCAAATGAAGGGACACACACACACACACACACACACACACACACACACACACACACACACTCATTGGGAGAGGAAAATGACCCCCCAAAAATAAGAATGTCACCAGATAAAACACACACACACACACACACACACACACACACACACACACTTATAGGGGGAGGAAAATGACCCCCCAAAAATAAGAATGTCACTCGATAAAACACACACACACACACACACACAATCATACAGGTGAGTCCCTCCAGGTGTTCAATCAAGGGCCAGGTGAGCGGACGGCCACGAGAGCTGATACAAGATACGTTGACACATCAAGATAAGGCACAAGGTGACTTTTCAATACTTACACACATGTCGGACGTTTCTAGTTCAGTACAGAATATAAAAAAAATTATCAATATATTCCAACCTCTCTGCTTGGTGATACTATACTCCATCCTGCCCCGGTAACGGTTCTAATTTATTTTTTCCTCTTGGTTCTTTGTCTGGTGTAAATTCATCTCTCTACCTGGTCTTCTGTCTGGTGTTAGTGTACTCCATCCTGCCCCGGTAAAGGTTCTAATTTCATCTCTCCACCTGGTTATCTGTCCGGTGTTAGTGTACTC
>NC_066537.1:10126998-10136998 GCF_024679095.1 Eriocheir sinensis
TTTACTCTTTTCCCTTTCTTCAACTTCCTTCCTTCCTTTCCTTTCCATTTCTTCAACTTCCTTCCTTCCTTTCCTTTCCATTTCTTCAACTTCCTTCTTTCCTTACCATCCTTGTTTATTTTCTTTATCTTTTCCTGTTCCTCTCCCACACCCTCTTCCCTCTTTTCCTTTCTTCCTTTCTTCCTTTCTCTTCCATTCCTTCAATTTCCTTCCTTACCATTCTTTCCTTTATTTTCTTTATATTTTCCCTTTCCTTTCCCTCACCCTCTTTCCCCTTCCTTCCTTTCCCTTCCATCCTATTAAGTTCATCCCTTCCCCCGTTCCTACCTTTCCTTTACTTCCTTTCTCAGCCTGCCTCCCTTCCTTCCTTCCTTCCTTTCTTTTCCTTTCCCATCCGTTTCCATTCCTTCCTTTCCCAACAAGAACACACTAAACAAAAACAAAACAAAAACAGAAAAAAAACTCGATATCAACCAAAATAAAATGGACCACAACCAAAACCAGAGAGGGAGTCGAACTGGAACCAATCAAACCAACTAACTAATAAACAAACAAATAGAGTGAGTCCAGTAACCAACCACAATCACTACGCTGAGATAGGATATTTTTAGCCGGTTACACACACACACACACACACACACAGGTCACCTCTATCTCGTCACGTGACCACACTAACACTGCCCTGACAACAACGAGGAGGAGAAGGAGGAGGTCAAAGAGGAGGAAGAGGAGGAGGAACATTCACGTGAGTATTGCATGACGATAGTATATACAATGCCCATTCTCTCTCTCTCTCTCTCTCTCTCTCTCTCTCTCTCTCTCTGACCCCATGCTCCCAAAATCAAGGTCAACTTCTCTTTACCCCTTCAAAAATTAAGAAAAAAAAAGAAAAAAAAATTATAGGAGTTCCATACAAGTTCTCAACCTCTTCCTCCTCCTCCTCCTCCTCCTCCTCCTCTTCTTCTTCCCTCTGTCTTCTTTTCTAATCTCCTCCTTCTCTTCCCTTCTGTCTTTCTTTCCCTTTATATCTTACAATCCTCTTCCACTCGACACAATCCTCCTCCTCCTCCTCTTTCTTCTTCTTTTCCTCCTTCTCCTCCTTTACTGTCCTTGCATCATCCACCTGCTTTTTTTCCTCCCTTTATCAACTTTTGCACTTAACTCCACCTTCTCCTCCTCCTCCTCCTTTTTCTCCTTCTTCTCCTTCTCTTCTTCCTCCTCCTCCTACCTTATTGTCCTCTTTCATGTTCCACCTTTTTACTTTCCCTTCATGAACTTCTAAGGTATATAACAAGACATTTCGCCACCCAAGAACACATATTTGACAAGGCTTTCATAGGAGTTGTGGGGGCATTTCCATGACTAGTTTTATGACCCTGGTGGTAGTGTGACCCTTCCTCTGTACTGTGAACCTAAAGAAACACTCACTGCAACCCGACTGACCCCTTCTTTGACCTTTAGAAATAGTTGATGTGAGAAGAGAAATCATCTTATAATACCAGCCATAGACTTCCACCAAACTCCTCCTCCTCCTCCTCCCCGCCAAGGTTAAAGAGGTTAGTTTCAATCACAAATTCAAGGTGAAGCTCCACGCACACCTGAATATTACCTGTCGAATTACTTCCACCACCACAACCACCACTACCACCACCACCACTACCACCACCACCACAACCACCACTACCACCACCACCACTACCACCATCTCTTTCTTCTCCTCCTTTCCACCCTTCCTCTTTTCACATGCCTTCCTTTCATTCTTCATTTTACTTCGTTCCCTCCTTTTTTGTTCCCTACTACTACTACTACTACTACTACTACTACTACTACTTTTACTACTACTACTACTACTACTACTACTACTACTACCAGCATTACCTCATTTCTATCACAATTATAACTCCCCCCCTTGCTTCCTACCCCCCCTCCTCCTCCTCCTCCTCCAAAGCTGATATGATTATGCACCCTCATGCCTCTCCACCTCCTCCTCCTCCTCCACCACCATGACTTCAACTTCCACCAGCACCTCCACCTCTCTCTAGCAACAACAACACCTCCTCCACTTCTCCCATCAGCATCTGTAGCCTTCTTCACCACCTCTTCTACAAATACTTCCATCTCCATCTCAACCTCCGCCTCCATGTTCATCTTCTTCCTCTCCATTTTCAACTAGCATCTCAGCCACCTCCTCTTCCTCCTCCTCCTCCACGTTATTCTTTTCTATTTATTTTGCAATTTTCGTTTCTATTTTATCTTTTCATTTTCTTTATACTCAACATTTTTTTTTGTTCTTCATGTTATCATCCTCCATATTCTATTCTTCCTCCGTTTTTCCCTTCTTCCTCCCATCATCCATTCTTCCTTTTCTTCTCCATTTTATCCTCTTCCATCTCCTATTCTTCCTTCTCTTCTTCCTGTGTCTTCTTATTCTCCTCCTCCTCCTCCTACTCTTCTCAACATATCTTGCAGCCTTCCACTCATATATCCACCACCACCACCACCTCCTCTTCCATTGGCGTAAGTTACCTCACTTGACCCGACCTCAAGAGAAAAAGGTTACGTGTGTGTGTGTGTGTGTGTGTGTGTGTGTGCATACGTGTGCAGAGGCAGATAGCTAGGGTGCGTTAATAGGCCAAGGACTTTTTACCTGTGTGTGTGTGTGTGTGTACTAAAACATACTGACGAGGTAAGCAAAGTGCACACGACTGCACACACACACACACACACACACACACACACACACATGACGCAACCACCACAACCACAAAGAAGGAGAGAAAGGGAGGCGAGGAGGGAGAGGAAGGAAAAGGGGGGAGAGGAAATATGAGAAACAAGGGGAGGGACAGAGAGGAGGAGGAGGAAGAGGAGGAGGAGGAGGAGAGGATATTGCAAAGAGTATGACCACAACTTTTGAAAGACTGGAGGAGGAGGAGGAGGAGGAGACAATAACAGATAATTTCCCTCTAACACAGTAAACTTTCACGCATGGGAGGAGGAGGAAGAGAAGGAAGAGGTGGAGGAGGAGGAGGAGAACAT
Organism: Eriocheir sinensis; assembly: GCF_024679095.1. Lineage (NCBI taxonomy): Eukaryota > Metazoa > Arthropoda > Malacostraca > Decapoda > Varunidae > Eriocheir > Eriocheir sinensis. The sequence goes on from NC_066537.1 coordinate 10,130,035, forward strand.
AAACCGCGTAACTGGAGGTGAGTACGCGTGACTGGAGGAGGAGGAGGAGGAGGAGGAAGAGGAGGAGGGAGAGAAAATGCAACACGGGGAGAGAAGAATCACTATACCGAGGTTATCGAGAGAGAGAGAGAGAGAGAGAGAGAGAGAGAGAGAGAGAGAGAGAGAGAGAGAGAGAGAGAGAGAGAGTTGGCAGGTATCACCAACCACTGAAACACATTGCAACACACCTTTATGAAACACACTAATTAGACCTCACCTGAACCTCCTCCCCCTTCTCCTCCTCTTCCTCCAACCCTGACAAAGAGGAGGAGGAGGAAGGAGAGGAGAAAGAGGAGGAGGAGGAGGTGTCTGGTAGCTTTTAGAGGCGCCATGCTGTCTGGTCTGCCTCGACACGGCTTTTACCTCCCCCCCCCCTTTCTTCCTCCTCCTCCTCCTCCTCCTCCATTTCCAGGTAGAAGAGAAAAGCTGCACGTACGCATTCCTCTCCTCCTCCTCCTCCTCCTCCTCCTCCTCCTCTATTCCTTCTTCGTCTTCCTTCACCTCCTGTATTGATATGTTAAGGACACGTCATCGCCAGGAGGGAAAAAAATAATAAATAAAATAATAAATTGCCTGACTTTTCCTTCTTCATGTTCTTCCTCCTTTTTTTGTTATGTTCTCCTTCTCTTCCTTTTCCTCCTTTTTTTTCTTCCTCCTCCTTTGTCCAGTATGTTAAGGACAGCCTATGAATGGGTGACCTGCATATTTTTCTTCCTACTTTCTTCTTCCTCTTTTCCTCTTGGTCAGTGTGTTAAGGGCAGTATTGATAGGGATTACACCACTTTTCTTCTCTTTTTTTCCTCTTTTCCTCCTCTTCCTTTTCCTCTTGATCAGTGTGTTAAGGGCAAGGTATGGATAGAAATTACATCACTTTCCTCTATTTTACCCTATTTCTTCTTTTTATTCCTTTCCTCCTCTTCCTACTTTCCTTCTTTTTCTCCTCCTCTTCCCCCTTCCGTTTTTTGTCAGACTACTACTCTTCTTTTTTTTCTATTCCTTTTTTTCTTATTTTTTCCTATTCCTTTTTTTTCCTATTCCTTCTTTTCTTTTTTCCTATTCCTTCTTTACTTATTTTTTTCCTATTCCTTCTTTTCTTATTTTTTTCCTATTCCTTCTTTTCTTTTTTATCCAATTCCTTTTCTTATTTCTTTTCCTTTTCCTTTTTTTCCTATTCCTTCTTTTCTTATTTTTTCCTATTCTTTCTTTTATTTCTTTTCCTATTCCTTCTTTTCTTATTTTTCCTATTCCTTTTCTTTTTTTCCTCCTATTCCTTTTCTTTTTTCCTATTCCTTCTTTTCTTATTTTTTTCATATTCCTTCTTTTCTTTCTTCCTATTTCTCTTCTTTTTTCCTATTCCTTCTTTTCTTATTTTTCTCATATTCCCTTTTTTCTTATTTCTTTTCCTTCTCCATTTTTGTTGATCACATCTACATTCATTTCTATATCATTTTCTTCCTTCCTAGCATTCTCTCCTGTCCTTATTTCATTCCCCTTAACTCTTGTATTTTTTTTCTGCTTTAATTCTCCCATACTAATCTTCTATAATTCCTGCCATTCCTTTTCTTTCCATACACATAATCGTCACATTTTTCTTATTTTATTCCCCTTCTTTCTCTTCTTATATTCCCTTTCCCTCAAAATCACCAGACCAAAACGCGAGGCTGAGAAAAAAAAGGAACAGCTATATATATCTAAAGCCTTATCGATCAGCGCCAAGCCAAGTTCTTATTGCAGTGTTCAAGTGCCAACATCATCATCATCAGCGGTGAAGGAAGAACAGACAAAGAGATAGGCAGACAGCGGCACTCCAGGAAGGGACAGAGAGGCACACAGCGGCACTCTAGGTCTAGGAAGGGGCAGAAAGAGTGGCACATTAGGAAACAAAATTAAGATAGAAATAGAAAGAAATGAAGCAGGAATTGAGATAGGAATGCAGGGAGATACATATAAAGTTGAAGAATGAATAAAATGAAGAATGGATTGAGATAGGAATGCAGGGAGACACATATAAATAAAGTTGAGATAGAATAGAAAGAAATGAAGAATGGATTGAGATAGGAATGCAGGGAGACACATATAAATAAAGTTGAGATAGAATAGAGAGAAATGAGGAATGGATTGAGATAGGAATGCAGGGAGACACATAAATAAAGTTGAGATAGAATTGAAAGAAATGAAGAATGGATTGAGATAGGAATGCAGGGAGATACATAAAGATAGCATGTCTGAAATTAAGATAGAAATAAAAGGAGAAATAGATAAAGTAAAGCATGAAATTGAGAAAGGAATGCAGGGAGATGGAAATAGATATAAATGATGCCTGAAAGTGGGATGGAAATGGAGAAATACAGAAATTAATCCGGAAATTGAGATAGAAGTGACGCCTGAAAAAAAAGTGGGATGGAAATGGAGAAATACAGAAATTAATCCGGAAATTGAGATAGAAGTGACGCCTGAAAAAAAAGTGGGATGGAAATGGAGAAAGAAATAGACAGAAAAGAAGCCGGAAATTAAGATAGAAATGAAGCCTGCAAAAAATAAAATAAAATAAAATAAAAAAAGGAAAACAAAAAGGAGTGGCCATGTAAATATCATTCCACTCCCTTCCTCATTTCTTCTTCTTCTTCTTCCTCTTCCCTCTTTCTCTTTCTTCTTTATTCCTCATTATTATTTCGTCCACGTTATCTATCTCCGTCGCACCTGACAATGCCAAACTAATTAACCTCATTGCACAGGTACCCTTATACGTCTCTCTCTCTCTCTCTCTCTCTCTCTCTCTCTCTCTCTCTAATCGTTTCTTGGAAGGGTTGACGTCATTGCTAACTCACACGCCCTCTGGTGGTGAAAATTCCCCCTCTTCCTCCTCCTCCTCCTCTTCCTTCTTCTTGGCCAGCACGTGATTTTTTCCTTCTATTTATTCCTCACACACACACACACACACATTCCACTTAGGTGACACGAGGCAACCACCAATTTATTCACGTGTGTGTGTGTGTGTGTGTGTGTCAATGCCCTACGAGCGTTCACACAGGTGTTCTCCCCTCAGGTGTGTCCAATCATCAAGGTGTGTGTGTGTAAGTGTGTGTGTGTGTGTGTGTGTGTGTGTGTAGAAGCCGGCTTTTAGGAGGGGAAGGGGAGGAGAGAGGAGGGAGGTAAGTGGGGAGAGAAGTGCAGTTCATGGGGAAGGGAGGGAAGGGGAGAGAGGAGAGGAATGGAGGGGAAGGGAAGGGAAGGGTTGGGAGGGAGGGAGGGAAGGGGAGAGAGGAGAGGAATGGAGGGGAAGGGAAGGGTTGGGAGGGAGGGAGGGAAGGGGTATGAATATGATTACGCAAGACTAGAATGACTAAGAGAGAGAGAGAGAGAGAGAGAGAGAGAGAGAGAGAGAGAGAGAGAGAGAGAGAGAGAGTATGAAAGAAACAATGGAGGAACGAAAAGCAATAACAAAGATAGGATAAAGAAAGATAAATAAGAAAGGAGAAAGAAAAGAGGAAAGGAGAAAATAGGAAACGAAGGGGAAAAAGGAGGAGTGTGACGAAAAGAGGGAAAGAGAAAAAGAAGGTTGAATGAATGGGAAGGAAGGAGGGAAAGGAGAATGATGAAAAGGAAGAATGGATATGAGAAAAGAAAAGGATCAATGAATGGGATTGGGGAGAGGGGGAAGAAAAGGACACAGAGGGAAGAATGGGAGAAGGGAGAAGAGATACAGAATGGGAGAAGGGAGAAGAAAAGAAGAAGAAAAGAAACTAAGAAAGAGGAATAAATGGGAATAGGAAGAGAAGGGAAGGAAAGAACAGATGAACAAGAATGGAAAAAAAGGAGATGAATGAATGGCAGGAGAGAAAAGAAGGGAGAGAATGAGGATGAAAGAATAGGGGTAGGGAAAGAAAGGAAGGGAGAGGAAGGGAGAGAAAGAGGATGAAAGAACAGGGGTAGGGAAAGAAAGGAAGGGAGAGGAAGGGAGAGAAAGAGGATGAAAGAATAGGGGTAAGGAAAGAAAGGAAGGGAGAGGAAGAGAATGAATGAATAAGGGGAGGGAAAGAAAGGAAGGGAGAGAAAGAGAATGAATGAAAAAGAGTAGGGAAAGAAATGAAGAAAAAAACACTGATAAAGAAGAATGAAGGGAAAAGTGCAAGAGAAGAATGAATGAATGGAAGTAGAGAAAACGAATGGAAGGGAGAGGAGAGAGGAGGAGGGAAAGGGAGGAAGGGAGGAAAGGAACACTGGGAGACAGCCTGGCGCTGGGTTAACCACAAGACCCCGTTACAGCGACTCTCTCTCTCTCTCTCTCTCTCTCTCTCTCTGACCCTTTTACTACGACCAACACCCCGGCCGTAGTATTGTAGTAGTAGTAGTAGTAGTGTGAAAGGATATGAGAAAAGATACCGCTCACAACGCAACTCTAATGGATGGAGGCCCGTTCTATATAAAAAAAAAAGTAGTAATAGTAGTAGTAGCAGTAGTAGTAGTAGCAGTAGTTATTGTTGTTGTATTGAAATTTTTGTCTCTCTCTCTCTCGGAAAAGATAACTTATAACAATGAATGAAGGTTTGCTAGAGAGAGAGAGAGAGAGAGAGAGAGAGAGAGAGAGAGAGAGAGAGAGAGAGAGAGAGAGAGAGAGAGAGAGAGAGAGAGAGAGAGCCGGCTAAGGGCGAATGTAGAGGCCAAACACACACACGTTTGCCTTGGTTTACCTGTCATGTGTACTTTCTCTCCTTGCCATGTATGTACGTATGTATGTGTGTGTGTGTGTGTGTGTGTGTGTGTGTGTGTGTGTTTATTGGTTTACATGTGTATGCAGATGGACGTGTGTACTTTCTCTTGTGTGTGTGTGTGTGTGTGTGTGTGTGTGTGTGTGTTTATTGGTTTACATGTGTATGCAGATGGACGTGTGTACTTTCTCTTGTGTGTGTGTGTGTGTGTGTGTGTGTGTGTGTGTGTGTGTGTGTGTGTGTGTACGTATTCCGGTTGGCGTGTGTACTTTCTCTCGTGTGTACCTGGCTCATGTGCACCTTACTTTCAATACTTACCTACACATCTACACACATCTTACTTACCTACCTGCTGATCGACCTATTCCTATTCCTATCGATATATTTACCTAGCATATCAATTCCTTCCAACCTATCAATCAATTTCGTTCCTACCTTTCTACCTAGTTACTGATCAATTTTACTACCCATATACTTTCTACCTTACCTATCAATCCCTTATCTACCTACCTATTCACCAACCTACTGATTAATTTTGTTACCCATATACTTTCTATCTTACCTATCAATCCCTCACCTATCTACCTGTCTACCTACCTACTGATCATTTTTTCTACCCATATACTTTCTACCTTACCTATCAATCCCTCACCTATCTACCTATCTACCAACCTACTCATCATTTTTACTACCCATATACTTTCTACGTTACCTATCAATCCCTCACCTATCTACCTGTCTACCTACCTACTGATCAATTTTTCTACCCATATACTTTCTACCTTACCTATCAATCCCTCACCCATCTACCTATTTACCAATCTACTGAATAATTTTACTATCCATATATTTTATACCTTACATGTCAATCCCTCACCTATCTACCTGTCTACCTACCTACTGATTAATTTTACTACCCATATACTTCTTACCTTCCTAGCTACCTGTCTGTCTGCCAACCTACCTGCAATTAATTCTACCTACCGATCTACTTTCACCTGACCAACCTACCTACCTATTTGTGTATTTAGGTAACTATGAACACACACACACACACACACACACACACACACACACACACACACACACACACACACACACACACACACAAAGGCAACATAGTGTTCTTTACCTCAATCCTTACCTTGCCTTACCTTTCCCTACACACCTATGCATGTAATTAACCCGGCACACCTGTCTCTTTGCCTTAATTAACCTGCCAACGGTAAATTATACACCTATACATGAATACATACACACACAAACATACATACATACATAAATGCGTACATATCTTTCTCTAACGTATGTATTTAGATCTTATAACAAGTAACCTATATCCAAGCACACACACACACACACACACACACACACACACACACACACACAAAGAAAGCACACGGAAATAATGGAACTCCGAAAACTGTAACAAGAGATAATAATGGTAATAATAATACTAATAATAATAACAATAATAATAATGAATAATAATAATAATAAATAATGCAGCCCAAGAAAAATCCAAAGTAAAGTCGTTCACCTTTTCCTATCCCTCCTCCTCCTCCTCCTCCTCCTCCTCTTCAGTGGATAACGTCATCACTATATTTAGCGATGCAGTCACTCCTCCCTTTCCTCCTTCCCTCCTTCCCTCCGACACCGCTAGCCACTGCAGCGCCGAGGAGGAGGAGGAGGAGGAGGAGGAGGAGAACCGTAACTGGATGTGAATAAATGAAGAAAATAAGAAGAAAAAGCGAAATAGTTGAGTTTACGCGTGAATGCAAATGAGAGAGAGAGAGAGAGAGAGAGAGAGAGAGAGAGAGAGAGAGAGAGAGAGAGAGAGAGAGAGAGAGACCTTTTTATTAGTTTTGCATCTACCCACAGCAACACACACACACACACGCACACACACGAAGTACGAATTCAATCCTGCCTGAACTGGAAGAGGTCAGGTCGTGTGTGTGTGTGTGTGTGTGTGTGTGTGTGTGTGTGTGTGTATAACTGGCTAGAGTGGGTTTGAAGATGGGAAATAGAGGAAAAAAATTATAGAAGGAGAAGGGAATGAATGAAGGATGGAAGGAAAGATGGAATGAATGAATGAATGAAACAATAAAGGAAGGAAGGTATGAAGGAATAAACGAAGGAAAAAAAGAAAGGAAGGAAAAAAAGAACAGACAGAAGAAAGGAAGGCAGCAAAGGAAGACATTACTGAAGAAAAA
>NC_066537.1:10139498-10154498 GCF_024679095.1 Eriocheir sinensis
CTCCTCCTCCTCCTCTTCTTCTCAGTTGTTTTTTTCTTATCTTCCCTTCTCTCTAATTTGCTTTTGTTTATTTCTCGTCTCTCCTTCTTCCTCGTCCTCCTCCTCTTCTCCTTTTCTTTATTATCTTTGTCTTCCTTTCCCTCTATTTTGCTTTTTATTTTTCTTCTTTCCTTCTTCCTCCTCATCATCAGATTCTCCCTTTTCATTTTTTGGTCTGATTTGCTTTTTCTTCTCTTAGTCCTTCGTTCCATCTCCTTTTCCATTCTCCTCCTCTGCTTCTTCCTTCTCCTCTTCTTCTTTTTCTTCTTCTCCTCCTATTAGTCATTCTTCCTATCTCCTATTCTCTCCTCTTCCTCCATTTTGGTTTCCCTTTTCTTTTCTTCATCCTCCTCCTCTTCTGACTTTTTTTTTTTTTGGAGGGGGGTCTTTTGTGTCGTAGTATTACCCCCCCCCCCCTCTCTCTCTCTCTCTCTCGTACATAGGACCCACCTTCCATGATCCACTTTAGCTTATGCTCCCTTTCCCTCTATCTGCAAGTCACCCTACCCATGGCTCCCTTCCCTTCACACATTCCCTTCCCCCCCTTCCTCCCCAACTCAACCTTCCTCAATACACTCATCTTCCAGGCCCCTCCTCCTCCTCCTCCTCCCCCCCTTCTAACCCTCCCTCCACCTGGGTATCGATTTACTTACAAACACACTAACCGGATCTTACCAGCTTCGCACACACACACACACACACACACACACACACACTGGAATAATCTGGCTTTGAGGCGCTACTGTTTCCTCACGCATCAAGGAGACTTTAAGATAAATATAAGGACATAAGGAGTCTGCAAGAGGCCAATAGTTGTAAGAGTAAACATAGGAACATAAACAAAACATAAACATACCATACATAAGACAATAAGAATATAAGGAGTCTGCGAGAGGTCAATAAGTCCATACAAGGGCGAGAGGAAAGTAAGGGAAAAGTAGAGGTTATGGAAAGGTCTTGAAGAGGGTGATAAAAAGTGAAAGTAATGTTGAGGAAAGAAAGAAATAAGAAAGTAAAGGAAAAGTAAGGGTAGAGGTTTGGGAAAGTCATAAGGAAGAAGAGTAAAGGAATGTTGAGAGGAAAGGAATGAAACATGAATTAGAAGTAAGGAAAAGAAAGAAATGGAGAAGTAAAGGAAGAAATTAGGGAAAAGTCTTAGAACATAAGAACGTAGGAGTCTGCAAGAGGCCGGTAGGCCTGTAGGAGGCAGCTCCTTTGAACCTAAGCTCCCGTGAATCTAACCCCACCTAATATCACTGTCCATGAATTTATCTAATCTATTTTTGAATGTGACAAATGTATTGGCACACCACATGACTGCTCAGCCTGTTCCACTCATCCAGCAGTCTGTTAGAAAGCCAATTTTTTCCTATGTTCCTCTTGAATCTGAATTTATCCAGTTTAAACCCATTACTACGTGACCTACCCGGTCCTCTTACCAACAGAACTTTATGAATATCCCCTTTATTAAAGCCCGTCATCCATTTATAAACCTAGATCATGTCTCCACGCACCCTTCGCCTTTCTAAAGAATGCAAGTTTAACTGTTTGAGTCTTTCCTCGTATGGCAAGTTTCGTAACCCTTGAATCATCTTAGTCATCCTCCTTTGCACCGATTCTAACATTCTGATATCCATTCTATAGTAAGGTGACCAGAACTGAGCCACACAATCAAGATGAGGTCTAACTAATGTTAAATAGTTTGAGGAAGACTTCGGCGCTTCTGTTGCTCACGCTCCTTGAAATAAAACCCAGTACCCTGTTTGCTCGATTTCTAGCTTGAATGCATTGTGCCCTTGGACGGAGATCAGAGGTCACTAATACCCCTAAATCCCTCTCGCACCCAGACTTGCTTTTGGGAGTGTCGTTTAAGCAATAGTTATGTGACGGGTTGTTCCTACCTACACTCAGAATACTGCACTTCTCTACGTTGAACTCCATCTGCCATTTATCCGCCCAGTCATACAATCTAGTTCATCCTGGAAAATACTAGCGTCCTGATCCGACTTAATTACTCTACCGATCTTGGTATCATCACCAAACTTACTGACATCACTACTAATTTATATATCTAAGTCAATGATATAAATAATTTAATACCGAACCTTGTGGGACCCCACTCGTAACACATCCCCAGTCAGATCGTTTACCATTGATTTGCTGCTTCCTATTGCTAAGCCACTCCTTGACCCAGTTCAAAACTTTACCCTATACTCCGTGGGCCTGTAAAGCAACAGTCGGTGGTGAGGAACTTTGTCAAACGTTAAGCTAGGTTTCTCTAGATGCTCCCGAATGTTCCTGGGAGGGTGAGTAAGGGAAAAGAAGTGAAAGTAATGTGAGGAGGAGGAAAGATAAACAAAGTAAGGAGCTAAGGGAAAAGAGTAAAGGAAAAGTAAGGAAAGAAGTTTGTGGAAAGTCTAAGGGAGGGAGAGTAGGGGAAAGGAAAAAGTGAAAGTAATGTAAGGAGGAGAGAAAATAAGGGAAGATATGTTAAATAATCAATCAACATTTTTATCCAACGAAATAAAATAAAATAAAATAATAAATACGAAAAATAAGCTATGGTGAAAATGAAGCCACAGAATGATTCACACACACACACACACACACACACACACACGTGGCAGGGACACCGACTATGCAATACGTAATGCAATACCCTTCGCACCCCGCCCTCTCTCTCTCTCTCTCACTTCAATTTGGTTTCTTTCTCTACACTATATATTTTTACTAGAATCACTTCCTTTCTCTATTTTTTTTCCTTACTTTTGAGCTGTTGACCTTTTCTTTTATTTTAACGCTATTCCCCATTTCTACTCTCTCTCTCTCTCTCTCTCTCTCTCTCTCGTGCCACCTTCACACATGGCTTCCAACACACGATTTGCGTAACACCTCAAACCCCCCTTGCTATTTTATCTTCCCAAGCACTTATTTACTACCCCCCAGCCTGCCCCTCTCTCTCACTCTCACTCTCTCTCTGGGACGGTTAAACGAAGCCAAAAGAAGCAACATCAGTTCTCAGAAAGATAAGGAAAAGAGAAAAAACACTGCAAATCAACTCAGGAGCGAGCCCACAACATAGCTCAGTTCTCCATAAACTTTCTACGTTCTCTCTTTATCCTTCACATGCTCTATGCCGATACAGTGAAGGGTGACTCTAAGAAAGGGTTTAACCACGATCCTTTTTCGCTCGCTTATAGATTACAATGTTTCTAGTCGTAGTATTTCTTCAGTAATAGGATTTTTTAGATAAAGTGAGATCTTACTTTGTTGATTTATACCATTAATTCATGCCTGTTATGTGTGAAGAGACTTTTAACCTTATCTAGCTTGAAGAGAAGAAGGAACAAGAACAAAGGAAGGGAGAAAAGAACGAAGGAATGCAACTAAGGAAATATGCAGTAGTAAAATTAGCAGGAGTATTAAGAGGCATAGTACAATTGTTGCCGTTTTAGTAGAAGTAGTAGTAGTAGTAGTAGTAGTAGTAGTAGTAGTAGTAGTAGTAGTAGTAGTAGTAGTAGTAGTAGTAGTAGTAGTAACACACTCACGTACTCACGCATGACCTCCGCACAGTGGCGTCCCTGAACTCAACTCAACACACGTACCTGGAGAAAGAGAAGAAACACAAAGGTAAGTAAACGAAAACATCAACACTGACGCATCAAAACACCGAGAACGCAACACAAAGCAACACAAACACAATAACAACCTTGACCTTCACTCACAATAAAACAATAAGAAAGCGAAGGGGAAGAAGAAAAAGAAGACGAAAAAGGAGAAAGAAGAAAAATAAAAAGGAAAAAAACAGCCAAGGAAAATAAGAGAATAGAAAGAAGGAAAGGTAAAAAAATAATACAATCATTTTTTTATTATTCTTGTTGACATCAGGATAAAGAAACTGGAAGAGATGCAAGAGGGACTAATAACAAAAACTAATAATAATAATAATAATAATAATAATAATAATAATAATAATAATAAAATCTTCTGGGAAAGCCAAGTCAATAAATATGAATAACTTGAAGAGAATTTGAGGGTCTTAAAACAGTCAAGGGAAGATTTACACACACAAACAAATATTCTCTCTCTCTCTCTCTCTCTGAACCAAGAAAGTGAATACAAAGAGGCAGTTAATAAGGGGAAGGGCGAGCGAAAGGATAATACTAGAAATAATAATAATAATAATAATAATAATAATAATAATAATAATAATATTGATAATAATAATAATAATAAAGATGAAGAAATAGATGAATCACAATATTATTTAATTATTTAGTATGCCATTTATTCACACACACACACACACACACACACACACACACACACACACACACACACACACACACAGAGACACGAACTAACAGAAAATGCTAATCCTCTGCCAACATGTGTATCTATTCTGAACACACACATGGCAAGCATCCAAACACACACACACACACACACACACACACACACACACACACACACACACACACCATAACCCCATCAAACATTCTATATTTTGTTTCAGTAAATTCCTCTTATTTCTTCGTTATTAAGCCTTCTAATATCCTTTTCATGTTCATTTATCATTATTGTTGATCATTATCATTTATTTGTATAGTAGAAAAAGAGAGTATAACTAAAGTATATTTAGTTAAATAAATACTAAAGTTCTGCATCCATACAAGACCGACGTTGAGAATATACTAGCTTGTCTTAAACTTCACCCATTTTCTCTGAGTCCTCTTATGAGTCCGTTTTCTATTCGACGTGCTACAACTGTGCTATTTTTCATTTACGTAGATTTTCACAGCTTTTCAGGCCACACAGTCCCTATTTTGACAAGGTAGAGTATCCTTTTTTATATTTACAGCAAGGCAAACAGCTCAAGGGTAAGAAAAAAAACAATAAATAGAAAAAGAAAAAGAAATTGGGAATAAGAATAAAGAGATAGGCCAATTTCGGAAACTGGGCTGCAAATTCGAGGCCTCACTAATACAGTTCACCTGCAATACACTAACAGCAGAAAAAAAAAAGTAAATGAAAAATCTGCGGAAACATATATAAACATTTCGATATGATTGTTTTTGCTGCCAAGGAAAAAGATCACGGTGGAAATAAAAGCCCATATTATCACACTTAAGGGCTTAGGTTCAATATTCACAGTGAAGAAGCAAAGAGGTAAAGTGGAGGAGAAGGAGAAGGCGAAGGAGGAGAAAGTTAAGGGCATTGGTTCATAATTCACAGTGAAGAAGCAAAGAGGTAAAGTGGAGGAGGAGGAGAAGGTGAAAGAGGAGAAAGTTAAGGGCATTGGTTTACAATTCACAGTGAAGAAGCAAAGAGGTAAAGTGGAGGAGGAGGAGAAGGCGAAGGAGGAGAAAGTTAAGGGCACTGGTTTATAATTCACAGTGAAGAAGCAAAGAGGTAAAGTGGAGGAGGAGGAGAAGGCGAAGGAGGAGAAAGTTAAGGGCACTGGTTTATAATTCACAGTGAAGAAGCAAAGAGGTAAAGTGGAGGAGGAGGAGAAGGCGAAGGAGGAGAAAGTTAAGGGCACTGGTTTATAATTCACAGTGAAGAATCAAAGAGGTAAAGTGGAGAAGGAGGAGGAGAAATGAAATATAAGAAAACAAGAAATATAAGAGGAAATCGAAGAATAATACTGAGCTTACCAACTCATTCACTCCCTTGAACACAGCATCACAATCTCCATCTCTACATCCAACATCCTCCTGTACTCCCTCTCCCTCCCCATCCCCCCTCCACACGTCCCTTCACCCCCACCACACACACTCCCCTTAAAAAACACGCCCCCAACATCCCTCCACCCCCTAAACAACCCCTCCCCAGCATCAGTCTCCATCTCCACATTGCCATATCCTCCTGTACTCACGTTCCCCACTCCCCCTCCCCCTCCACCTCTACCACACACACACACACACACACACACACACACACACACACACACACACACTCCCCTTCCATATATACGCCCCCCACGTCACCAAACACACTATTACCTGCTCTCCACCCCCTAAACAACCCCTCCCTAGTATCACAGTCTACTCCCGCTCCCCATCCCCCCTCCAAACGTCCCTTCACCCCTACCACACACACACACTCCCCTTCCATAACACGCCCCCCACGTCCACTAACACACCTCTACCACCTAAACATACCCTCCTTGATCATCCCCCGACTATTTCCCAAGGCCACAGAGAAGACTGACGGGGTTTTCTTGGGTGGTTTCACCCTTCAAGATGGTGAAGTCGAGAAAAACTATAACTGGGATCACAAAAAAAATAGTCCAGGAAAGTCCCAGCATCTTCTACGAGACACCTTTTGAGCAGGCGACCTGAGGTGCTGATATGCTTAAAAATACAGGCTTTACATATCCACATTTGACAAGGCTTTCGCTGAGGTGGTTGTGTTTGTATTTCCATGGGGTTTACGAGGCTAGTGGCTGTTGTGCTAGTATTTCCATGAGTTTACGAGGCTAGTGGTTGTTGTGTTAGTATTTCCATGAGTTTACGAGGCTAGTGGTTGTTGTGCTAGTATTTCCATGGGGTTTACGAGGCTAGTGGTTGTTGTGCTAGTATTTCCATGAGTTTACGAGGCTAGTGGTTGTTGTGTTAGTATTTCCATGAGTTTACGAGGCTAGTGGTTGTTGTGCTAGTATTTCCATGAGTTTACGAGGCTAGTGGTTGTTGTGTTAGTATTTCCATGAGTTTACGAGGCTAGTGGTTGTTGTGTTAATATTTCCGTGGGTTTTACGAGGCTAGTGGTTGTTGTGTTAATATTTCCATGAGTTTTACGAGGCTAGTGGCTGTTGTGTTAGTATTTCCATAGGTAGTTATACGAGGCTAGTGATAGTTTGACAAGGCATCTGCACCGTGAACAAATACTCATGAGAACCAGACTAATCTCCTTCAAGGCCTTGGGAAATAATTTTGTGGGAGCCGAAAACTTGTGAGCATACGGGATTAGATATGAAAATGCCCGCCTTGCACCCAGAAACCCCTCGTGTTTTTCTTTCGTTTTTCCTTGTACTTTCCTATCTACGTTTTCTTTCATGTTTTGCCCATGAGCTGTTTCCTCTATACTGAAAAAAGAAAAAAAATGGAATGTCCCGGGAAAAGTTACAAAAAGGAGAATATTCAGCACGTAACCTAATATTTTCCCTTTAACAGTTTTCTTTTTTTAATTCTTTTACTAACCTGAACTAATATATTTTCAGGTAATACTTTGTTTTCACACGTTAACTACTTACTAACGCTAATAATCTACTTTAGGTATACGTAAGATTAAAAACAGTTTAGTGTGTGTGATAAAACAACAAAGGAATGTAAAATGAAAGAAAACGTGGGAAGGAAGGAGGAAAAGAAGGAAGGAAATAAAGGAAGGAGAGAAGGAAAGAAGGAAGGAGAGAAGGAAGGAAATAAAGGAAGAAGGAAAAGAAGGAAGGAAATAAGGAAAGGACAGAAGGAGGAAAGGAAGGAATGTTAATATGAGTAAGATGGCGTGTGCATATGTGTGTGTGTGTGTGTGTGTGTGTGTGTGTGTGTGTGTGTGTGTATCTAATCTGTTCATAGAGAAAATCCCGGGAAACTAGACTGATAAGAAGGGACCTATTAACACACACACACACACACACACACACACACACTGATTCATCCTCGTGTTTGCTTCGTCAACATAATTTTAAGTCAACACATTTAAAACATTTCCCAATACAAGTTTTTTTTTTTTATTTCCTTCCATAATTTTACATATAAGTCCAAGGTTAGCGAGAGAGAGAGAGAGAGAGAGAGAGAGAGAGAGAGAGAGAGAGAGAGAGAGAGAGAGAGAATCGTCTGTACCCAATGCCCTCTTTCCCTACTTTCCTCATTCTTCCTCTATCTTCTTTTACTCTCATTCCCGACTTTTTTCCTCCCTTTCTTTTCCTGTTTCCTTCCCTTTCAATTCTTTCTTCCCTTCTACTACGTACTTTTCCATTCCTTCTCTCCCTACTTTCTCCCTTTCCACCCCTTTTCCCCTTCTTTCCTTCCCTTTTCTTAACTTTTCATTCCTCTTTTCCTTATCTTCCAATCATCCTTCCTATTCCTTCCCCCTTTTCTTTCTTTTCACTCACCCTTTACGTTCTCTGCTCTCCTTATTTTCTCCTTCATCTCCCTTACCCTCTATTGCCTTCCCCAGTACAACACACACACACACACACACACACACACACGGCTTATCTTGTTCTTCAGAGTTCAACAGGAGTTCAAGAGAGATGTGATAAGTGAGCGTTGTGTGGGTCATAGACACGATAATGAGGAGATAAAGGAACAAAGGAATATGCAATGGATAAAAACGTGGGAAGGAAGGAGGGAGGGAAGGAAGGAAGGAAGGGAGGGAAAGAAAAAAAAAGATGAAAGGGAGGAAAGGAGAGTAAAAGGGAGGACTGAAGAAAGGAACAGAGGGACAGGAGAAAGTAAAAATGGGAAAATGACAGATAAACGAAGAAAAAAGGAAAGAAAGAAGGAAGGAAGGAAGAGAGGGAGGGATATTAAAATGAGCAAAACAGTATGGCAACAAAGAAGAGAAGGCAAGTATGAGGTAGGTAAATATCTAATCAGGCAAGTGGCTAAATAGGTAGGAATGTTCAAAGGTACGAGAACAGAGGTAGGTAGGTAAGCATACAAGAAGGTGAGTAGAGAGGTAGCTAAGAAAGTAGACCGGAAGACAGGTAGGAGGAGAGACAGGCAGGTAAGTATATAGGTCGACAAGAGGATGAACGAGACAGACAAGAGTAGACAAACAGACAGACAAACAGATAAACAGGTCCAGCCCGTTACTACGCTCCACTTGGCAGACGGATGCTAAGGTACCGTACCCTAAAGAGAGGAGTACCCCCCAGGACGACCCCCCCCCCCTCACCCCTCAAGAGCATACCCACACAGCTGTCTCCAGAAAACGGGGTATGTGGTAACGTGCCGCATGCCCTAATGATTGGAGCAGCATGTGTGTGTGTGTGTGTGTGTGTGTGTGTGTGCTGCATGGCCTTGAAACCCCCTCCCTTCCTTCCTACCCCAATGTGTGTATGCGTGTGTGTGTGTGTGTGTGTGTGTGTGTGTGTAGAGGGGGGTAGGGGGGCAGTAGTAGTAGTAGTAGGAGGAGGAGGAGATGATAAAGAAGAAAATGTGTTGATAATGAAGAAAATATGATAGTAAAGAAGTAGAAGATAAACAGATGATAATAATGAAGTAAATGATGATGATGATGGTGAAGAAGAAGAAAGGGAGATAAAGAAGAAAATGATGAAGATTAACCAGCCTGTGTACGCCAGTTTCCTTATCAGATAAAGAAAGAAAAACAAAGAAACACACACACACACACACACAAAAAAAAAAAAAAAAAAAAAAAAAACCGACTTCCTTGTCTATTATAACTGTCGGGATAAGAATAAAAAATAGCAACAACAACAACAATAATAACGGCAACAATAATAATAATAATGATAAACGAATGAATATGTAAAACCACTGGGGACGTTGAGGGTTTGTTTATTTATATATTGGCGCGACCTTGGGACTGGCGGCGCGCGGAATGGCGGGAAAACAGGCAGCTCAGAATCATAAGTGACGGGAGAGAAGTATAAGTGACAGAAAGATTGATTGATGGATAAGTTATTGTTGCAGGTAAACAACAAAGGAGAAGGGAGGAACATGCCATCCCAACCCCCATGCAGGTAAGAAGTGAATAGTAAATAGAAATAGAAGTAAAAAGTAAATAGTAAAAATAGCAAACTAGTAAAAATAGAATATATAGTAAACAGAAATAGTAAAAGTAGGTAGTAAATAAAAGTAGCGAGAAATAGTAAACAGCAATGGTAAAGTAGTAAACAGCAATAGTAAAGTAGTAAAACAATAATAAAGTAAACAGCAGTAGTAAAGTAGTAAACAGCAATAGTAAAGTAGTAAACAATAGTAAACAGCAATAGAAGTAGTAAACAGCAATAGTAAAGTAGTAAACAATAGTAAAGTAGTAAACAGCAATAGTAAAGTAGTAAACAGCAATAGCAAAGTAGTAAACAGCAATAGCAAAGTAGTAAACAGCAATAGCAAAGTAGTAAACAGCAATAGTAAAGTAGTAAACAGCAATAGCAAAGTAGTAAACAGCAATAGCAAAGTAGTAAACAGCAATAGTAAAGTAGTAAACAGCAATAGTAAAGTAGTAAACAGCAATAGTAAAGTAGTAAACAGCAATAGTAAAGTAGTAAACAGCAACAGTAAAGTAGTAAACAGCAATAGTAAAGTAGTAAACAACAATAGTAAAGTAGTAAACAAAAATGGTAAAACAAGTAAAAAGGTAAATAGAAAAGGCAAACAAAAGTAGTAGAAGTAAGAGTAAATGATTAGAAAGATTCATAAATAACAACAACATATACAAATAACAAAAATGGCGCATACAAATGGAAGGAAAAAGAAAGAAGGAAAAAGAGAAAAAGAAGGAATGTGATGAATAATAAATAGAAGGAAAGATGTGTGTGTGTGTGTGTGTGTGTGTGTGTGTGTGTGTGTAGGGCACAGGGTATACAGAGAAAGAGTGGACACGATCAAAATAAAGCCAGACATATCCTTGAGAGAGAGAGAGAGAGAGAGAGAGAGAGAGAGAGAGAGAGAGAGAGAGCGAGAGAGAGATCAAAGAAACAGAAAAAGAAGAAAGATAAAGACAGAGGAAAAGCAGGAAGATAACGATGATAAATACAGGAAATATATGAAGACAAAAATAAGAGAAGAACGAAGGAAAAAAATAAGGAAAGAACGGAAGAAAAAAGGAAGGAAGGAGAGATAGAGACCAAGAAAGAACAAGCAAATGAAAGTGCGTGTGTGTGTGCGTGTGTGTGTGCGTGTGTTGAGGTGACACCAACACACATTGTACTTGACGCTTCAAAGAGATTCAACACGTAATAAAATAATTCTCAGGAAAGCTAATTTGTTAAGCTTAAATATTCATGTATATATTTAACTCATTATTATTATCAGTAGGGGTGGTAGTAGTTGTTGTTGTAGTAGTAGTAGTAGTAGTAGTAGTAGTAGTAGTAGTAGTAGTAGTAGTAGTGAATTATTATTATTTTCTTTATTTCTATTCTCATCTTCATTGTATTTTGGTCAGATTTTAACCTTGAACTTTGTGTGTGTGTGTGTGTGTGTGTGTGTGCGGTGCCAAGCTTGTGAGTTCTTGCAGTTACACACACACACACACACACACACACACTAAGTATATGCATCTACGTTTCTGAAATTTCACTACTCTCTCTCTCTCTCTCTCTCTCTCTCTCTCTAACTATGGGGGGAGGATGTTGGTCATTGCTAGTGACCTCCACACATCCTTCTCTCTCTCTCTCTCTCTCGAGCACACATAAGCAACATGAGTTAACACAAAGTGACGTCTTCCTTTATATTCCTCAGCATCCTTTTTATACGTACATGAGAGAGAGAGAGAGAGAGAGAGAGAGAGAGAGAGAGAGAGAGAGAGAGAGAGAGAGAATTATGTCCTTTATATATTGCTCCTTACATTCTATCACTTATATTTTGCCCTTTATGTTCTGGTCTTTCTTCCTTGTCTTCATTTCGTCAATTCTCTTATTTTCTATTTTCACAATCTGTATTTCTTATCTTTTATCTTTCTCCTTTTTCGCTCCTTCTTCCTTTCTCCTATCTTTTTATCTTTTGTCTCCTTTTTTTCTTCTTTCTCCTGTTATCTTTCCCTAATATCTTTCTTCCGTCTTCTTCATTCTTCAATCTTTCCTCTCTGTTTTTAAACTTTCCTCCACTCTTCTCTCATATTCCTCCCTTTTTATTCTCTCTTCCCTTCAATATTTTTTCCTTCTCCCTCTTCTTCCTTTCCTCTAACTCCACCACTTCTCTCTTCTCCCTCCTCTATACAATCTCTACCTACCACCTCCCCCTCTCTACCCTCTTCCTCCTCCTCTTCCCACCTGAATGAACACACCTGGCGGGATGCAAGTAACTGTACCTTATACCCCCTGAATGCTGCAGGTGTGTGTATGTATGTGCGTGTGTGTGTGTGTGTGTGTGTGTGTGTGTGTGTGTGTGTGTGTGTGTGTGTGTGTGTGTGTGTGAGAACTTGCTTGCTATTTGGGGGGGGATTCTAAATTCTAACATAACAATTTAGTTACAGTGTATAATTTAAGAAGTTATTTTTACTGGTATATATATATTTGTAATCTTTATGTATTTGATTTCTAATGTGGGATGAATAAAACTATCTACCTTTTTATCTATCTATTTATCTATCTATCTGTGTGTCAAAATTAGAGGTAGTAGTAGTAGTAGATGAAGAAGAAGAAGAAGAAGAAGAGAGAGTAGGAGGAGAAGAAGAAGAAGAAGAAAACATATAGTATCCATTCCTCACTAAGATTATT
Organism: Eriocheir sinensis; assembly: GCF_024679095.1. Lineage (NCBI taxonomy): Eukaryota > Metazoa > Arthropoda > Malacostraca > Decapoda > Varunidae > Eriocheir > Eriocheir sinensis. The sequence continues at coordinate 10,151,953 of NC_066537.1, forward strand.
ATATGCTTTCAAATATACAGAATAAAACATTCAACTTTTATATTCCTATGCTTGTTTCATATCACAGGTACACAAACAAACAAGCAAAGCAAACAAACACGAACACACACCTCCTCCTCCTCCTCCTCCACCCATCTCTCTCACAAATCGCCAAAGCCATCAGGGGAGCAAAAGTCACCCCATAATTATGAAAGACAAGCAATTAAACTCAGTCCAAATTATCATGGATGGGCTAAACCAACCTGTCCCTTCCTCCTCCATTTGCTTTCCTTCTCCATGACAGGGATAAATGATGTGTGTGCATGTGTGTGTGTGTGTGTGTGTGTGTGTGTGTGGAGAGTGAGAGAGAGAGAGAGAGAGAGAGAGAGAGAGAGAGAGAGAGAGAGAGAGAGAGAGAGAGAGAGAGAGAGAGAGAGAGAGAGAGAGAGAGAGAGAGAGAGAGAGAGAGAGAGAGAGAGAGAGACACACATACAAAAAGCAACACAGATAAAGAAAAACACTGACAAACAAAAAAAACAGGACTAACAGCAACACAACACAACTTAGTAAAACAGTAAAAACACACAAACAAAAACAACACCAAAACAAGCAACACACACACACACACACTGAAGTAACACATAAGAAAACAACAACACAAACACATCAACACACATACACACAAACAAACAAAAAACAGGATAATCTTAACAACACCAGGAAAAGAAACACCACCTCCACCACCATCACCACCTCCACCACCACCACCACCACCACCACCAGTCAATTTACCCCTCAACAAGCCTTAACTTAACCCCTTCTCTACTTCCCTTCCCTTAATACAAGCAATAATGATCATGAGGGGGGAGGATAACATTACCTTCACTACTTCTACTACTACTACTAATACCTCTATCCCTTTCTTCCTTTAATTCTTACTACATATACATTCTTCACTTTCCTTCTTTTAACACACAATTCTTTTCTTTGTTACTAAAACATGTTCTCTTTCTCCTATATTACATGCTTCTCCGTCTTACAATAATATATACCTCTCTCCTAACATGGACTTTCTACTACTTATAATAATACTTTAATACTTCTGTTTCTTCCCCTTCCCTGTCCTTTTCTTTACTATAATATTTGCTTCTTCTCTTTATCCTTATATATACTTCCATCTTTTTCTGACTATATTATGTGCAGTACCTCTCCTCCTAATTATAATACATGCTTTTTCTATTTCTCCTTATTAAAATATATACTTCTCGTTTTCCTTACTAGAATAAAATATGCTTCTATCTCCTCCTCTTCCTTCCTCTTCTATTATTTCTACTACCTCCTTCCCCTCACCTCCTCTCGTAACACATAAGAATATACAAGAACAATATTATAAGAAAAACAGGGCAATAACAGCAGCGTAAGACATCATCAGAGCATCCCACAGCATCCCAGCATCACCTGACCCAGCTGGCACTTATGATGTCACACCAAGATGAAGGACAGATGGAGTTAGGTTGGCAGCTGGCACTCACACTCCCCCCTTACCCCCTCTTCCTCCCACACCCCTTCCCCTGTCATCACTCCCTTCTCACCACTCTCTTTCACCCCCATCTCTATTTCCCTTCACCCCCTTACCACCTCTCACAACCCCTCCTCTTTCATCCCCTTCCCCCTTCTTCCACCCCTCTCTCCCTATTCCCTCCCACCCCATTGCCAACTACTTAACCTTGCCCACTTTCTCCTCCTCCCTATCACCACCACTTCGCACCTTACCATTCACTGCCCCCCATCACCACTAACCAACACCTTTCTTCCCCATCACCATCACTAACTTTTTCTTCATCTATCCATTCATTACAACCACTTCTCTCTACACACATTTCCCATCCCATTCACTAACTCCCATCACCCCAGTCACTACCCCCATCACCACTAACCATTCCCATCAATATCACTAACTTTTTCTTCTTCTATCCATTACAACCACTGCTCTCTACCCCCATTTCCCATCCCATTCACTACCCCCATCACCACTAACAAACACCCTTCTTCCCCATCAGCACCTGTAACCTTGCCCCCATCACCTCCTTCATCCCCATTCTCTTTCCTAGCCCATCACCACCACTTTTCCCACTCCCTCATTCACTACCTCCCATCACCACTAACCTTTCCTCCCCATCACTACCACTAACTAGACACCATTTTGTTCCACTCCCCATCCATTCCCTTCCTCCCACCCCATTACCACCATCACTTATCACTACTCTCCCAACAATCCCATCAATTTTTTTTCTATTCTCTCCTTATCCTATTACTATTACTTCACCATCCTCCTCCTCCTCCTCCTCCTCTTCATTTTCCTCTTCTACTTCTTGTTTTTATCTTTCTTCATGTTCTTCTTTCTATTATTTTTTTCTGCTTACTTTTCCTCCTCCATATTTTCCTCCTCTACTTCTTGTTCTTATTTTTCTTCATCATACTCTTCATATTTTTCTATCCTTACTTTTCCTCTTTTCTTCCTATTCTCAATCCTCCTCCTCCTCCTCCACATCCTCCCACCAGCTGGC
>NC_066537.1:10159498-10241998 GCF_024679095.1 Eriocheir sinensis
AGATAATCAGTGTGTGAACCTAATATGCCAAACAAGCTTATCAGTGGACTAAACTTATTGAAATCACTACCGACCATTTAAACGTTTACCAGGATTATCAGCCATGACAGAACCTTAATATATCAGCAAAGGTGAATGATAAGGGTAAAGCAATGGGTGTAACTATGTACTCTCCCAAACAGCTTATCTTTTGTCCAAACTACTACTGAAAAGTTATATGTTTAAGTACTATCAGAATATCTACCAGGACAAAAAGTTAATATAGCAAAGGTGAATGACAGCCAAGCATTGGGTGTAAATATGTATACTTTCCCAAACAACTTGTCTTTTTTTTTTTTTTTTTTTTTTTACAGGAAAGGAGACAGCACAAGAGCACACAAAAAAGGAAACAATAAAAAAAAAAAGTTGTGTGTTTACTATCAGACTATTTACCATCTTCATCTAGAACAAATAAGGAACGCAACATCTCATCCTCCAATACAGAACGACAAAATGTTAATGTAGAAAACTTGAATACAGAGCAAATGGGTGTAAATAACATAATTATGTATACTTTCCTAAACACCTTATCTATGGTCCAAACACTAAGGACAGGTTACAGGTTTCTCTCATTATTTACTGCAGCAGAGAATCAATGTAGCAAAGGTGAATGATAGATAAAAGCAATGCCTGTAAATAACTATATATACTGGTACTTTCCCAAACACCTTATCTATGGTCCAAACACTAAGGACAAGTAATAAGTTTCTCTCATTATTTACTGCAGCAGAGAATCAATGTAGCAAAGGTGAATGATAGATAAAAGCAATGCCTGTAAATAACTATGTATACTGGTACTTTCCCAAACACCTTATCTATGGTCCAAACACTAAGGACAGGTTACAGGTTTCTCTCATTATTTACAGCAGCAGAGAATCAATGTAGAAAAGGTGAATCAGAGAGCAAAGCAATAGGTGTAACTAACTATGTATACTTGCCCAAACACCTTACCTATGGTCCAAACTACTGAGGACAGGTTATAGGTTTCTCTCATTATGTACCAGAGCAGAGAATCAATGTAGAAAAGGTTAATGAGAGAGGAGAGTAATAGGTGTTGGTCCTCTGTCAAACACCTTACCCATGAACCAACTTATTGTAACCACTACCAACAAGTTTACTCTCAAATGCTTCACAACGACAGAGCCTTAACTGCTTGACTGCGGATTTCCTACAAGAAGACATCACCAAGCTACAGGAATGGAACAAAAAGTGGCTGCTACAATTCAATGAAGGAAAATGTAAAATCCTGCACCTTGGGAGGGGAAATCCAGCATACCAATACCACATGGGAAACACTCCACTATCCACTACAGAGGCAGAGAAAGACCTGGGAGTACATGTTACCCAGCTACCAGTGAAGGCCAAATCCGTGCCAATCGCAGCGGACGGGTTAATGTGGCAGAAGACAATGATCAAGGAAAGCAATGGGTGTGAGTACCAGCTCCTCTGCCAAAGCACCCACCCTTGCCAAAACACCGTGATAGGTTACAACCGCTGCGTACTTGTAAACCAAAGTGCGAACGTTTTAAAGGAGGGAAAATAGGTTAGAGATCTGCAACGTACAAATTATTGGAGACAGAAGCGACGTATGTGTGTGTGTACTCAACCAGACACACACACACACACACACACACAGGAAGCCAGAAAAGCCACATTGATGTATTAATAGCACACCAGGATTTCCTATTATCAGTATTACCCTATTTATGATGTATGGGGCAATAGCATTAGTAGTAAGCAGTAGTAGTAGTAGTAGTAGTAGTAGTAGTAGTAGTAGTAATAGAAGTAGTAGTCTCTTATTCATTACTATTCTTTTCCTACTTTCCTCATTTTCTTCTATTTTCTTCCCACATTCCCTCCCATCTTTCCTTCATTCCTTGTTTCCCATCTTTTATGCCTTTCTTGTCTCCCTCTTTCTCTCCCATCTTCCTTGTTGTTGTAGTAGTAGTAGTAGTAGTAACAGTAACAGTAGTAGTAGTAGTAGTAGTAGTAGTCATAGTAGTTGTAGTAGTTGTAGTAGTAGTAGTAGTAGTAGTAGTAGTAGTAGTAGTAGTAGTAGTGGTAGAAGTGAAAGGTTATCTTATCTCTGTGCATAATCCCAAGTTTTATGCGTGGAATGTTAAGACAGAATGCATATGTGAAGGAGGGATATGCACCCACTCACACTCTCTCTCTCTCTCTCTCTCTCTCTCATGATGGTAATTATTGCACACTCCACCTTGATCACCTCATCACAAAACACCTGCATGCAACCCATCAATACTTGCTTTTAAACATGCAAACAGCTACTTAGTAAAACCTTGCGGGAGTTCTCTGAATATCAAAACAAGAGTGTGTGTGTGTGTGTGTGTGTGTGTAAAAGTGCAAAGGCGTGTGCGTAGTAAGTGTGTGTGTGTGTGTGTGTGTATGGCTGATGAGAGACACTTTGCAATACATACCCAGGGCAAACACAAGGAAGGGAATGCAAAAACGGGAAGGGAAAGAAGAGAATTGAAAATAAGAGGTGTATACCGGTATCCCTTAAAATTAAAATGTTGTGTCTGTGTGTGTGTGTGTATGGCTATTGAGTATTAACACCTTGCAAGAGCTTCCACAATACTAAAACAAATATATGAATGTGTGTGTGTGTCTGTGTTTGTATGGTAACTATGTAATATCTTGCAAAACATCACTTAATATTAAAACCAATGAACAGCGATTAGCGGGCATTTTTTTTTTTGCACCTTTTTTGCTGCCCTTGAGCCGTTTCATTAGGTGAAAAAAAAAAAGAATGCATGTAAATGTGTATGCCTAACCGATTAACTTACACCTTCCATTTTACAGTAAAGGAAGCAGCTCAAGGGCATAAGCAAACAAAAACAAAAGAGCCCATTAAAATAAATAAATAAATAAATAAATAAATAAATAAAAGGGGTTCCCATAAAGTAAAAACGTTGTGTGTGTGTGTGTGTATGTGTGTGTGTGTGTGTGTTTGTTTGTAGGACTGACCAAGCATATAACAAACACTGTGCAAGTTTCCTTTAATATCAAAACATGTGTAGGTATCAATGTGTGTTTGTCTGTCTGTTTGTACGGCTACTGAAAAACACCTAACACGATTTCCCTTATAACTAAAATGCATGTAGGTATGTATGAGGAGGAGGAGGAGGAGGAGGAGGAGGAGGAGGAGTGGCTGGAGAGGAAACGAAGAGGAGAGTGGAGAGGTGAATAAGGAGGAGGAAAGAATGGAGCTAAAGATGTATGTTTGTTTGTCTGTGTTTGTATAGCTGCAAAACACCACCATCAAAACGTGTGTGTGTATATATGTGTGTAGGAATGATCAAAAAACATCTTACAAGAGTTCAATTAATATCAAAACGTAATGTAAGTATGTATGTATGTTTGCCTCTGCCTGTATACCTGCAAAACACCACCATCAAAACGTGTGTGTATGTATGTGTGTGTAGGAATGATCAAAAAACATCTTACAAGAGTTCAATTAATATCAAAACGTAATGTAAGTAAGTATGCGTGTTTGCTTCTGTTCCTAACCTGCAAAACACCACTATCAAAACGTGTGTGTGTAGGAATGATCGAAAAAACATCTTGCATGAGTTCAATTAATATCAAAATGCAATGTAGGTATGTATGTGTGTTTGTTTCTGTTTATATATCTGCAAAACATCATCAAAACACGTGTGGGAATGTATGTGAGCTTGTACGACTAACCAGGTAACAAAATTAAGACGTATGTGTGTGTATGTGCGTGTGTTTGTATGGATGCTGAGTAACACGGGGCATGCCATCACTTATTATTCCCCTCACACTTCTTGTTACTGCTCAGAGATGCAGCGGCGCAAGAAGGTAAAATAGCCAAGGTTATGTACGCTCCCCCAAAGGATCTAATTATACCCAGGCATGGTCGACAACAGTATTTTGATGGAGGCGTAACAAAAGGAAGGAAATGTGGGAAAGAATAGGAATGTAGGAAAGGAAGAGAAGGGAATGTGGAATGGAAAGGGAAGGGAAGGGAATGTAGGAAAGGCAGGAATGGAAGTGAAGGGAAGGGAATGTGGGGTGGGAAGGAAAGGAAGGGAAGGGAATGTGGGAAAGGATGTGAATTTGGAAATGGATGGGGATGTGGAATGGAAAGAGAAGGGAAGGGAATGTATGGGAATGTGGGAAAGGAGAGGAATGTGAGAAGGGAAAGGAAGGGAAGGGAAGGGAAGGGACTATGGGAGAGGAAGGGAATGTGAGAAGGGATGGGAAGGGAAGGGAAGGAAATGTAGGAAGGGGATGGGAAGGAAAGGGAAGGGAAGGGAAGGGGAGGGATAGGTAGGGTAAGGTAGGAAAGGGTAGGAAAGGAAAGGGAAGGCAAGGCAAGGGAAGGAAAGGAAAAGAAAGGCAAGGCAAGGGAAGGAAAGGAAAGGTAAGGTAAGGTAAGGTAAGGAAAGAAAATAAAGGTAAGGTAAGGAAGGTAAGGGGAAGGGATTGCAAGGAAAGGGAAGGAGAGGTAAGGGAAGGAGAGGTAAGGTAAAGTAAGGAAAGGAAAGGAAAGGAAAGATAAGGCAAGGCAAGGGAAGGAAAGGTTAGGCAAGGCAAAGTAAGGTTAGGCAAGGTAAAGTAAGGTAAGGTAAGGGATTGTCAGTCTTTTGTTTGGTTGTGACAGTGGGATGCTACACCTATTTCCTTTCTCTAACACCCACCTCTTATATATTAACTCTTTCCCCAGGTAGCTAATCATAAGTGTAGTGACCATATAACTCATTGGTACATGTTAGCAAGGATCTTATTTTCCTCTAAGTTAAATGGATTAGTAAGGGAAAGGTTTGGGTTAGTCCTTCATTGCTTGTAACGCTCTCATATGCATTCTTCTTCTTTTCCTACTTCCCTCATTCTCTCTCATCTTTCCTTGTCTCCCACTCTTCTCATTACTCCTTCCCTCCCTCTCATCTTTTATTCTTTCCTGGTTCTCTATCTTTCCTTTCTTTATTGTCTTCCACTCATCCCTCCCATCTTTCCTCCTTTTCTTCCTTATCTCCTATTCTTCCTTCCTTCCTGTCTTCCTTAATTTCCCTTCCTTGTCTTCCATTCATCCCTCACTTTCTTGTCTCCCTCCTTCCCTCTTTTCCTAATCTCCTATTCTTCCTTCCTTCCTGTCTTCCTTAATTTTCCATCCTTGTCTTCTACTTTTCCCTCCCATCTTTCCTTTCTTTCTTGTCACCCTTCTTCCTTATCTCCTATTCCTCCTTCCTTCATTAATTCCTCTTCCTTGTCCTCCTCCCATCTTTCATTTGTCATGTCTCCTGTTCTTCCTCCTTGTCTTCCTACATTTTTCTTCCTTGCTTATCTCCCAGTCTTCCCTCACTCCTTAACATTTGTCCTCCCTCCCTGATCTCCTACTCTTCCTTTCTTCTTTCCTTCATTTTCTCCCTTCTACTACTTGTACTTCTCTTCTACCTATATCCAACCTATTCACTTCTTTCAACTTTCCTTTTCTTCCTGTATCACTGAAAGGTCAACCAACATTAATTTTTTCTTTCCAATATTCTGCTCATTTCTCATCTTTTTTCTTATTTATCTTTCATTTGCTCTCCTGTTCCCCTCATTCATAGGGTACAATTTTACTTTCAATCAGCAATAAGCTTCTCCAACCCTCCACACTCAAAACGAATAAGAAAAACAAAGAAAAGAAAGGAAAGGAGAAAACACAGTATCCTGACTTTCACTAACGGGACAACACTCAAAACAACCCAGACCTACACAGATGGAAAACAATAAAGAAAAAACATATCCTACCCTGACCAACACTAACAGCACAGGACTTAACCATCGGAGGGATTATAAAACAGCAGAAACCTGTTATCAGACTATCACCGGGAGAACCGCATTCCACAGGCAGAGGAATGTAGGGTGGAGGGATAAAAATGAGAGGAAGGAAAGAGAGGAGATAATGAACGAAAGGAGAAACAGGAGGAGGTATATAAGAGAAAAGATGAGAAATTAATAGATGATTGGAAAAAATTAATAAAGGACATGGGAAAGTATAAGGGAAGGATGAAGATGACATAGTAAGAGATGATACAGGGAAAAAAAAAAAAAAAAAAAAAAAAAAAAAAATAGGAAGGGAATGCAAAAAAGGGAAGGAAAAGAAGAGAATTGAATGGAGAAGACAAGAGAAAAAATAATACTAAAGGGAGAGGGAATGTGTAAGGAAAGGAAATGGAGGAGAAAGAATGGAAGACAAGAGACAGGAAAAAAAAGGAAAGGAAAGGAAAAAGATGAGAAATTATGAAAACGAGACAGGACGAAAAAAAGGAGAGGAAAGGGAAAGGAAAAGATGAGAAAGGATGAAAAACAAGAGACAGGACAAAAAAAAGGAAAGGAAAGGGAAGGAAAAAAATATGACAAAGGAAGGAAAAAATATGATAAACAAAATGACGTTGAAACAGATAAAAACTTAAGATAAAAAGAAAGGGAATGTCAAAGGGAAAGAAAAAAAGTTATAGAAGGAAAAATATGACAAAGCACCCAGTTATAATTATGTAAAAGGAAGGGGAAAAAAATCAGAAGGAAAAATCACAAAAATTCACCCAGTTATAAAAAATGTAAAAGAAAAAAAATTAAAGAAGGAAAAAACACAAAAATTCACCCGGTTATAAGAAAAAATATGTATTAGGGAAGAAAAGAAATAGAAGGAAAAAACACAAAAAATTCACCTGGTTATAAAAAAAATGTAAAAGGGAAGGAAACAAAATTATAGAAGGAAAAAATCACGAAAATTCACCCAGTTATAAAAAAAAAAATGTAAGAGGGAAAAAAATTATAGAAGGAAAAATCACAAAAATTCACCCGGATATAAAAAAATGTAAAAGGGGAAAAAATTGTAAAAGGAAAAATCACAAAAATTAACCAGGTTATAAAACGATCACCGCATTCTTGTCCCTTTTCCCACAAGCAGGTCAGTTCCACGCTATTACGCAACTGATAACAAACCCAAGCACTTGTTTTTTTTACACCTTATCTCTCTTCCTCCCTCCCTGCATCGATTAGAAAGGCTCCTGCTCATGCCCAAACCCAGACCTATCATGGGCTTACACTAAAAATATAATCATAGTATAAGTTTAAACAAGGTAAAATAAGAAAAGATATCATAAGCTGAAATTAAAAGATAAATATAGAATAGGCTTAAGGTAAAAAACATAGCATAGATTTAAAACAGAAGAGATATATCATAGCATAGGCCTAGGCATTAACAAAAGAAATCTCATAGTATTCAATTAAAAAAATGAACAAAAGAAAAGTGACATGAAAAAAATAAAAGGAAAGGGAATGTAAAAGGAAGGAATTTGATGGAAGAGGAAGGGGAAAAAAATCAGACCATACCTTTAAAATAAATAAAATAAATAAATGAAAGAAAAGTGACGAGAAAAAATAAAAGGAAAGGGAATGTAAAAGGAAGGAATTGGATGGAAGAGGAAGGGGAAAAAAATCTGATCATACCTTTAAACAATAAAAAAAAATAATAAATCATAGAATAGGCTTAAAACATCAATAAAGGGTACAGAGGTAAGAGAACAAGTAGCAGACAGAACAGCAGCATCATTAAAAAAAAATAAAAGGAAAGGGAATGTAAGGAAGGAGGAGGAGGAGGAGGAAAAAATCTGAGCATACCTTTAACCCAGTAGCAGCGACGGGCCAAATTTGTGGCTTTACCGTGTAGCAGCGACGGGCCAAATTTGTGCCATGATTTTAACCCCTCAAAATAGATGATGCATAAACTGATCACAAATGCTTTGATATATATTATGAAATGGTTTGTGTGAGGGGTGATTTTCTCATTTTTCTCGCTTAGAGGGACCATTAAGAATCATGATCCCCGCTGCTACCAGGTTAAAATACAAAAATTAATAAATCATAGAATAGGCTTAAAACATCGATAAAAGGTAAAGAGGTAAGAGAACGAGTGGTAGAGAGAATAGAAGCGACACACATCCCATTAGCTCCAGCAGGTGCCCAACACACACTCTTTATCCTGCCCACTGCCCTTTAGTAGCTACCATATGCCACCAGGGAAAATAAACTGCTCCCCTCTCAGTACTAAACACCATCAGAGAACTCCCTAAATCTAGAAAGAAAAAAAAAGTATACACCAAATTCAATCAGAGGTAAAATGTTCTACAACTCTCTAAATACCAAATTCCATCAGGGAAATAACTGATCACATTATACAAAAAAATAACTGACAATAAATAGATAAATAGTATATAGTAAATACAAGATGATTCAAGGGCTGAGGAACCTCCCATATCAAAATAGGCTGAAACATCTAAACTTACGTTCACTAGAGAGACGAAGAGTGTGGGGAGATCTGATAGAAGTATTCAAATGGGTCAAGGGTTACAACAAAGGCGATATAAGTAAAGTACTGAGAATTAGCCAGCAGGATAGAACTCGCAGTAATAGATTTAAATTAGAAAAGTATAGATTTAGGAGAGATGTAGGCAAGCATTGGTTTAATAATAGGGTGATGGGGGAATGGAATAGATTCAGCAATCACATAGTTAGTGCAGGGACGATAGCTTGTTTTAAGAGTAGACTGGATAGCTACATGGTCGAGGACGACAGGTGGCAGTGAGGTGTGGGTGCAGTAAGGTGACGGGGTACTGGATGCGTGCCTAGTACCGCCGGTATAACGAGGATCAAGCCTCTACCTGTAACCCCTGCAACTACACCTCACCCATCGTGAGTAGTGGGGGGGATTCTGGAGCTGCCCTGTGTAGGCCACCTGGCCTCTTGCAGTTTCCCTATGTTCTTATGTTCTTATGAATACGTACAAATAAATATTACCTATAAATAAAACTCATACAGCTAAGTAACTATTATTGTTTCTCCATAAATATTTCGCTACGGGTATCTTTTGTCCTCCGCGACCTTGGCCGAGTGGCCAGGCATTTAATTGGTGTATTAATTAGTTCCTTAAAACCCATGCAGCTAAAATTCCACTTGTAATAGATGTTTCATACTGGTGCTGATGCTGTCATAATTTTTTTTCATAATTATGGGATTTTCAACTCACATTGTACAAAAAAATAAATGACAATAAACAAATAAATAATATATATATATATATATATATATATATATATATATATATATATATATATATATATATATATATATATATATTACCTATAAATAAAACAAATAAAACATAATACTTAAAAACTACAGGCATACCAAAAATAATATGTATAGCATGCATTTTTTTCATTCTTATGACTAGAAGAAACAAAGAAAAAGGTATGGCAAGATGGAAACAAAGAAAAAAAGGAAAACAAAAGGTTGAATAGAACCAAGGAAGGATGATAGTGAGGAAGAAAAAAGGAAGGAAGGTTGGGAAAAAGATGGGAAGAAGGAATGAAGTCTGAAAGGATGGACTCGAGATAAGGAAGCATACTGGTAAGGCAGGAGAGGGATCAGGAGAGCAGCAGCAACAACAGCAAGGTGCAGTACTCACCTCTCATCATCCTGCTGGGCAGGGGGCGTGGCGTTGGTGGCGCCCTCCTCCTGGGGCTGGCCACTGAGGGGGATGCCCTCCAGGTTGGTGGGAGGCTTCTGGGGCTGTGGCAGGCTGGACTGTGCTTGCTCGGGGGCCCCAGCCGCAGCTCCTGTAGCAGCGCCCATGTTGTGGTGGGTCTGGGGCTGGGCTGGCGTGGTGGCTGGGGTAGGCACCAGCCCCGCGGGCTTGACAGCCGGGGCTGCAGAGGAGGCAGTGGGCATCTGCTGCGTGGCCCCCATGGCTGCTGTGGCAGGCACCAGGGTGGCCCCCACCTGCTGGCTGACAGGCAGCTGCTGTGAGGTGGCCAGCGGAGGCAGCTGCTGTGCCCCCGCCAGGGTTTGGGTGGGCAGGGGCTGGCTGAGCTGGGGCTGGGCCACAGGCTTCTGGGGAAGGGTGGTCTGGGGCTGACTCAATACTGGTGTGGGCTGGTGTGGCACCCCAGGCTTGGGCAGGCTCTGGCCAGTAAGGGTGGGCATCACCCCGGGCTGGAGGGGCTGGGCCATCACCCCAGACTGAGGCACACTTTGGCCGGAAAGCCCCTGCTGGGTAGGGGCCTGCTGAGGTGGCTGCTGGGGCAGGTTCTGGGAGGTCATGGGGGGCGGGGGCGGGGGGGGCTGGCTGAGGGAGGCAGGGGGCACCATGACCCCACCACTGGCACTCACTGCCGGCTGCTGCACCATGCTGGGCTGGCTGACCTGGGGCTGCAGCTGGGGCGGGGCCTGCTGCAGGGGTGGGGGCTGCAGGGGCTGGGCTTGTGGGGGCGTATGGGGGGAGGGGGAGGGGTGGATTTGGCCCGGGGCCTGGGTGCCGGGGGCGTAGCCCTGGCTCATCTGGGACTGCAGCTGGCCCTGGAGGGGGGCTGGCTGGGAGTGTGGGGGGTAGGGCAGGTTGGCCTGGCCCTGGGTGGTGGGCACCCCCGCCATGTGGGTGGTGGGCTGGAGGGGCACGGCACCCTGGGAGGCTGGCACCATGGGGGTGGAGGCCTGGGTGGTGTGTGGCACTTGGTACTGCTGCGGCACAGGCACCGGGTGGGACTGTGCCTGGCTGGTCTGCCCCTGTGGAGGCTGCTGCTGCTGCTGCGGTGGCTGCTGCTGTGATTGCTGCTGCTGGTTCTGCTGCGCCTGGTCCGGCTGCTGTTGCTGCTGTGAGGGAACGGCCAGCTGCACCACCGTCTGGGGCTGGTGGTCCGCGGCCTCCCCATCCTTGAGCAGCGTGCCGGCCACCACCACCGTCGTGCCATCATCCTTCTTGACGCTGCCGGCTGCCGTCACCGCCGGGGAGTCCATGAAGTCCAAGCAGATCCAGCGGCCACGCTTGAACGGCTCGTTGGAGTCAATCTTGACAATCTTGAACCTGTTCTGCCAGTGGTTGACATCATCGTGCTCACCATCGGCCTTGGCCAGGGCAATGCCTCCCTCGGTCACGTTGACCGTGACCCCTTGGGGCAGCATGGCCGTCATGACGCCCCCGGAGCCCGTCTGCTGCACCAGCGCCGTGATCCCGTACTGGGAGCTGGTGGGGATGACCGGGGGGGCGCCGAAGAACACCTCCTCGCTGCGGGAGTCCTCGTAGCTGGGCGTCTCCTGGTCCAGGTCCGTCACCTTGGAGCTGTCCATGATGTCGGAGATGTCCTCCGTGTCGTCCGCACTGTCCTCGCCGCCGTCATTGCTAAGCCTCGAGGTAATACTAGTGATTTGGAAGGAGGAACTTTTCTTCTTCTGGAAGGGCTGGCCGCCCCCCGCCCCGGCCCCCTGCAGGTGCAGGCTGCCTCGGTCTCCGTCTATCCTGAGCGTCTCACTCGTGGTTATAGTTATTACGTTACTGTTGTTCATAGACTTATCCATTACCTGAGTGTTATGATCACTGGTATTGGATGCCATATTGAATTTTTATGAGAATCACAGACCTACCAGCCCTGCGGCCCGCCGGCACGACACACTGGCTCAGCGACACTCGCCTGTGCTTGCCGCGCCCCGCACGTCACGGCCCTGGCTCACTTGGCTCCCGTCATCGCGCCCTCCGTACATTTCCCCAGAGTGTCTCCCTTCCTGCACAACTAAGCGAGCCTATAGACAGTGGACTCGCCTGATTTGTTTACCTGCGGACAGCAATAGGTGGCGCACACGGGGGCCGCGAACCCACAAGTACAGTGTTGCGGGGCGGCGGCGGCGCGCTGCGGGGCGGTGAGAGGGGATACACCTCACGGCGCCGATGCTCCTTTGTCCTCCTCTGCCGAGCCTGGCGCTGGCCTCCGCGGCTCCGGGGGATCTATACCCATAAAAATGTTCCTCGGGCCCAGGGAGAATCTGGCAACAGCCGGAAGGATAAGGCTCAAGGACCATACAAATTACCTTAACAAACACCAAAAACCCCGAGATCAACCCTGAGACTCTCCCGTCCTGTGACAAATTTATTTATCGGCTCCTGCGCCGCGATAATGGAGCTTCCGCTTAATTACATATTCACATCAAACTCACCTTTATAACTCATTCAAACCACCAAAGACTACAAATCCACACTAACACTAATATCAATTTACAAAAAATGCAAATAAAACACCTCTACAAGTACTTCCGTATTACATGTAAAGTGCCAGACTAAACTCCGCTTAAACGCATAGCTCGCAGATGGAAGAAAACTGAAACGTCACAACTATGGCTAAGCCTTAACCATATCTTCAACAACCCCAAATATATCATCTACAAGGCCCCGCAATATCTTAACGGCCCGAAAAAACATCAATAATTATAAAACCTCTCAAATAATGTGTAGCAAAAGGCAGAATCAAGGGAAAAAGGAGATATAGTCATGTTCTTAGCCCGAAACGTATCGCCATGGACTGGATCTTGTCAGCCACGGAGGTCATCCTGCTCTGAGGGCCCCTATAGGTTGCCGTAGGGGATTTCTAGACAATATCAATCCCTCAATATAAAATTTTAATAAAGTTTAGACATAGTTTAGTCATGAGTCACCCGCTGCAGACCGTGGCAAGCGGCGAGGTGGGCGTGGCTAGGTGGGCTGTGAGGCTGTAGGCTGATGAATCACACACAGACACACACACACACACAGCCTCCCAAACACCTGACACAATACAGATCAATACATTAAACAGCCCCAAAAGACGTGCAAGTAATGGATAAGTAAGTCAAACACGCAGAGAGTGAGGAAACCGTTAGCAATAGATGACTCACACGCAAACACACGAACACACCTGACTGCCTGACCTTTCCTACGTCTCAAAACAATCCCCGAATCGTGTCAAACCATCATAAAAGAACCAGAAATAAGGGAGAGGTGAGGTAAACGCGCAGAAGGTGACGACATCCCAGCGTTACGTGTGGCTTTCATATATATCCCTATCAAGGTTGCCCGCTGCCCCGCTCACCCTACTTTGGTGGCTCAGTGGCTAGGTGATACGCTCGTGGGGAGAAACTGCATATTAAACCTGTATATCAAGGTAACGGAGGCGTGCAGTCGAGGCTATGAGCAGTGTGAGTCAAATATAGTACACCCTCGACTTAATAATTTGAATGCTGGAGCTCTTTATAAAAATGGCTTCCTCACTAAACCCCACATATCAAGGTGACGGAGATGTGCACTGAGACTAAGAGCAGTGCAAGTCAGGCAGTAGACCCTTGACTTCGTGAAATTTCGTACCCTTTCACAAATTATTACTTTCTTCACTATATAACTCCACTTATCAAGGTGTCGGAGGCGTGCACTGAGGCTATGAACAATGAAAGTCAAATGGTAGACACTTAACTTCATATTTATAGTACCGTATCCTTATACAAATTACTACATATGGCTACATTCTTCACCGTTCAATAAGGCAAAGAGCAATGTAAATCACTCATACAGAATAACAAATCAATTAAGACCTTTATTTTTTTTAGCACTTGCAACTCCCCTACCATTGTATCTTTTTAGTTTCCTGGTGCTACTTCCACATGTATCCTTAGTTGTATATAATCACACTATGTAGGCCTACTGGCTGGGGGTTGGGATGGCATGCTCCTCCCTTCTCCTTTGTTGTTTACTTGCAACAATAAACTATCAATCAGTCAATCAATAGCTATACCTACCCTACCCTCGATATCATAAAATACTGCAACTCTTTATAAAATGCAGCTTTCCTCACCGCAACTCAATGATATGGAGGCGTGCACTGAGGCTTTGAGCAATATGCAATTCAGGCGCTCTACTCTTTTAAACCTTCTAAACCACTGCATCGCTTTTGACTGTTGAATGATTGATTTTCTCACAACAGATCGAGGAGACGGAGGAGAGCACCGAGGCTATCAGCACCGCAAGTCATACGGTATATCTTCACTTTTTTTTATAATATTGCAGCGCATTTTATATTTTTTCATCTCCTCATCACAGATCGATGATGCGGAGGCGTGCACTAAGGCAATGAGTAATGCAAGTCAGACGGTACGTAGACCATTGACTTACTATGCCTCTACTTCCTTTATATAATTTTTTTGGATCCTGTTTATTGGGTATTGCATCACTTTTATGAAATACTGTCCAATTCTAGCGCAAAAGTCGGTATGTTTATGATTTCCAGGTCAGGCCAGGTCAAGTCAGGTCACGTATTTTTGATTTTCAGGTTAATTAATTTTGCAACCTGTGTGGACTTTACCTTTATTAATCTTTCCCTTTATATACATTTCCTTGATTGACTGATTGATTGATAGTTTAATTTTTGTTGCAAGTAATTATCTTTCATTTTTCCTTCTTGTTTAATTCTCCCCATTATCATCCTGCTCTTTCTCCTCCTCCTCCTCCTCCTCAAATTTTCAATCTCTTCATTACTTGCAACAATAAACTATCAATCAATCAATCATCATTATCAACTTTTCTTTCTCTTTTTTATTATCCTCCATCGTTGTTGCTGTTCCCATTCTTACCAAGAGGAAGAAGAGGATCGAGGATGCAAGAAAGGAAGGAAAAAAGATAAGAAGTCACAGAAAAGGACAAGAGGAGTCAGAGAAAAAAATAACAGAAAACAAAGAGTAAATAGGGCAATGATAGACAAGGACTTAAGACGACAAGACGGGAAGGAACTAAAAATCCTTATAAAGAGAAAGAAAGAGAATTAAGAGAACAAAGAGTAAGGGAATGGAAGAAAGAAGAAGGAAAATGATATGGGAAGGAGTCAAAAGTAGGCTACATATAAATAATAAAAGAAAGAAAAGAAGAAAGATGGAAAGAGGTGAAAGAAACGAAGGAAAAGAGACATAAATGAAAGAAAATAAAGGCCCGGTTAAGGCAATGGAAGACAGAGGAAGAGAAATGAAGAGAAGGATTTAAAAGCACATATAAACAAAGGAAAAGAAGAGACGAGGAAAATAATAAAAAAAGAAGAGGGAAAAGATGGTAAAGAAACTGGGAGTAGGCTATCGTTGCGAGTGGCTCCGGTGTTCATCTCCGTCTCCTTATTAGGGTATTATTATTATTATTATTATTATTATTATTATTATTATTATTATTATTATTATTATTATTGCACATTCATTAAGCCCCGAGTAATGTCCCCTCAATGTTTATCTTAATGTTGAGTCATTGATGAGTAATTAAATAGCTGATAGGAGGCGACAGACGCACAAATAACAAGTAGATAACAATAGATAGATAAGAATAAAATAGATAACGATTCAATAGATAACAAGTGGATTAATCAAGGAATGTGGCGTTATCATCATCATTGTTATTAGTATCATAGTAGTAGCAGTAGTAGTAGTAATAATAGTAGCAATAATAGTAATAGTAGTAGTAGTAGCAGTAGTAGTAGCCCCCAAACACCTGAGATGACGAGAAAGTGAAAGTGAAGAGAGAGAAAGAGAAAAGGACGAGAGAATATAGTCTAGATGATAAAAAATGAGGGACAGATAACGTAATAAATATCTTAATATACACAACAGATAACCAACCAACCAACCAACAAATGTAGCCTATATGTATAGATGCAATTGTACGTAGGCTTTCTGAGTTATATATTGTTCATTGTATTTATTCATTATAAAAAAAAGTAGAAATAGTTTATACATAATTTTAGTAATGAGTGATGTGTTACCTTAGCCTATATTATTTCCCAAGCTATTTTTTTTCGTATTTTCCTTTCTCATATTTTTTATCCCTTCTTATCTCTCCTTTCCTTCCGTTTTATTTTCTTATTTTCTACTTTCTCTCCTTCGTCCTTTTACCGTCAATCGTTTCCCTTCTCTTATTTTTTTCGTATTTTCCTTTCTTTCAAATTTTCCCTTCCTTTATCTGTTCTTCCCTTTTGTTTTAGTTTCTTATTCTCTACTTTTTTTTTTTTCCTTCGTTCTTTCACCGTCAATCGTTTCCCTTCCCTTTTATTTTTTTCGTATTTTCCTTTCTTTCAAATTTTCCCTTCCTTTATCTGTTCTTCCCTTTTGTTCTATAGTTTCTTATTCTCTGTTTTTTTTTTCCTTCGTTCTTTCACCGTCAGTCGTTTCCCTTCCCTTTTATTTTTTCGTATTTTCCTATCTTTCAAATTTTCCCTTCCTTTATCTGTTCTTCCCTTTTGTTCTATAGTTTCTTATTCTCTGCTTTTTTTTTTCCTTCGTTCTTTCACCGTCAATCGTTTCCCTTCTCTTTTATTTTCGTATTTTCCTTTCTTCCATATATTTTTCCTCCCTTTGTCTTTCCTTCCCTTCCGTTTTATTTTCTTATCTTCTGCTTCTTCTCCTTATTTTCGTTCCTTTGCCATGTCTTTTCCCTTCCCTTCTCATCTATTCATTCCCTTTTATTTTATCATTTTTTCTGTCGATCTCCTCTCATCAAATTCTTTATCCTTCCCTTAATTGTTCATATCCTTCCTGTCTTCGCCATATCCATAGACCCTTTGTTTTCTTTTATTTTCGTGTGTTTTCTTCCTCTCCTCTGACGTCATTATATATTTTTCCTTCCTCTATATAGCTGCCTCTTCTTCTTTTGGCCTGGTGTTAAATTGATGACGTCAGAGAGATAGATGGATAGATAGAGAGAGAGAGAGAGAGATGACGTCGTGTATATATATTTTTCCTTCCTTTGTTGCATCTTCTTTTCTTTATTGTTGATGACGTCAGAGAGAGAGAGAGAGAGAGAGAGAGAGAGAGATGTTGTTGTTGTTGATTTGTCCTCCCAGGGGAGGGCACGGGCCGGCGGGCCCGTCAGAGGATGTCTTCAGTTTTCAGCTTATCGAGGAGGTGGGAATTTTGCCACCACCTCTGCCAGGGTGGAGTCTTGGGTGAGGCTCACTCGCTCTGCTGCTGTCTGGGGAGCCGTGTCGTCGTCAGGGTGGAGCTGTGGGCCGGGCGGGTGCAGCGGGGTGGTGAGGGGGCACTCCAGGATGTAGTGCAGCAGAGGTTTCCGGGTGGCTTGCCAGCAGTGGGGGCAGGGTGGGGTATCCTTGTTTGCCACCTCCTCGTAGCAGGCAAACCCGAGTCTGAGGCGGCGGATGGAGGCGAGGATGGTGTTGGGTGTGGTGGGTGGCCGTGCTGTACCACGAGGCAGAGGCAGAGCCCTGAACAAGGACGGCCTCGTGTTCTAGTCGGGTGAGTGAGAGGGCCGCCTGGGATGCTTTGTTCTTAATGTAGGACAGGCTGGGGGCAAGGGGGAAGGTGATCTGTGGAAGGGACCGAGCCGTGGCAGCAGCACGGTCAGCCTTCTCGTTCCCTCTCAGACCAACGTGGCTTGGCACCCAGTCCAGGATGATGTTCTTGCCCAGTGAGACAAGGGTGTTGGCTTCATGGAGGATGGTGGTTATGAGCCGAGTGTTGTCTCTGACGCTCATTGCCTGCAGGACCTTGAGGGCTGACAGCGAGTCGGAGTGGATGATGATGGTGGTGTTCATATCGGCCGTGGCGTGACGCAGGGCACAGAGGATGGCTGCCAGTTCTGCCTGCAGGATGGAGACTTGCGGTGGCAGGCGCCACAGTCCTGTCTGGGTTCCGCACACGAAGGCTGCCCCCACAGACCCATCGGCGTCCAGCGAGCCATCGGTGTAGTAGTGGCTGGCAGTCCTGTTGTCCATCGAAGCCACGCGCTGCAAAGCCTCTTGGCGGAGGGTGATGGGGTGAGAGGCCCTAGGAGCTGAGGTGGTAGGGAGGCTCATCTGGAATGGACCAGGAACCCAGGGTGGAGGGAGTGGTAGCCAGGGTGTGGCAGGTCTGGGCCACTGCAGACAAGCCTCTCCACTTCCAAGTGACGGACTGCGTCTGCGGCATCATGTATCCAGTCCCCGTCTGGAGTGGCTTGTGGTGGTCTCTGGAAGGCATGAAGCAGCTGTGTGGAGACTGTGCCGTGTGGTTGCTGCTTCATGAACTTCCCAACTACAGTGGATGTTCGGGCAAGGATGCGGTGGTGGAGTGATGGGAAGCCACTTTCCAGGCGAAGGTTGGTCAGGCGGGTCCATGGCGGGCTCCTAGAATGACCCGGAGAGCGTCATTTTGTGCCACCTCTAACTTCTTTGTGAGTGCAGGGAGAGCGAGCACAGGCAAGGAGCGCAGTAGTCTATGATAGACCGTATGGCGTATGTGTAGAAGGCGCGTAAGACACGATAGGATGCCCCCGTGTTTTGTTTGTACAGAGCTCGCAGGATGTTGGTGCGAGTTGCTGCGCGCTCTCTTAGATAGCGTACCTGAGTGCCGAACCGAAGGTGACTGTCCAGCCAGACACCCAGGTACTGGTGGGTGGTAGTGTAGGCGAGGTCCGGGTTTGCTATTTGGAAGGGCCGTTCAGGGGAAGGCATGCCAACTGGCATGACCTTGGACTTCTCAAAGTTGATCTTGAGCCCTAGTTCTGTGCACTTCCTGTTGAGCTGGTTGAGGGCGTGTGGAACTTGATGGAGACAGGTTCGGTGGTTCAGGACTAGGGCAAGGTCGTCAGCATAGCAGAGGAGCTTAGCCCCCTCTCCGTAGTCAACGCCATCAGCTCCTCCATGAGAACGTTGAAGAGGAAGGGGCTGAGGATACTGCCTTGAGGTGTGCCATTGATGTGGTCAAGCGCCTCGAAACATGTCCCTGGAAGCGGACTTGCCCTCCACGGCCATGGAGAAACTCTCTCAGCCATGCAAGGAGTTTTCCCCCGATCCCCTTGCGAGCAAGGGCAGAGAGGATTGCCAGAGGGGAGGCTAGCTCAAATGCTTTCTCCAAGTCCAGGAAGACAGCAATACCCGGCCTCTTCGCATGTGGGTGAGGAGGGTAACTACGAGTCAGTGGCGCCTCTTTGTGGAAGGTATGCAAAGAGGGATGGGTGGAGGTCAGCTGTTCGCCACTGTAGGCGATGGAGTGCCATACGTTCTGCTGTCTTCCCTAAACAGCTGAGCAGTGAGATTGGGCGCAAGGAGCCGGGATCTTTGGGTTTTGGAATGGGCTGAATCACTGCTGTCTTCCAGGCTTGGGGAATGCGGCTTTCTGACCAGGAGAGGTTAATAAGGTGTAGTATGGTGCTCTCGCCCTTTGAGCCAGCATGTCTAAGCATGGAATAGGAGATTCCATCTGCTCCTGGAGCTTTGTCGCCACCGCGTTTGAGGCAGCCCTTCAGTTCCTGCATGGTGAAGGGAACATCAGCTGCATCAGGAGTTGTGCAGGCTTCCTCCACAAGAGCTGCCCTTCCTGCTGCCAGAAGTTCCTGCATCTCCCTGGTGGTGTGTGGGAGTTGGTGGGGCGAGGTGCGGTCTGCAAAGCTGGCTGATAGTCGCTCAGCTTCTTCTTGTGGGTTAGGGTGAGTTGGTGGACAAGGGGGGCGAGGCGAGACAGAGCGTGGTTTGGTCCACATCTCCCCCAGGGTGGAGTGTGCATCCAGACCCTGGCACCACTGGAGCCAGGCCTCTTCTCGTAATCGCCGCTTGGTGATGCAAGCGTGTTTGGCGACAGCCTGCAAGTAACGCCTGTTGGGGGAGGTGGGGCGTTTGTAGGTTTTCCTGGCTGTGTTGAGGCGGTGGTTGAGCTCCCGCACTGCTCACCATAGATCCAGTGATCTTTGTGGAAGGTGCCTGAGAGCCTCGTTAGTGGTATGGCCTCGCTGGCAGCCTGTTGGAAGGCGTGCGTTACGTGGCTCTCTAGCACCTCCAGGTCGGTAGTGGCAGGTGGAGTTGCGAGTGCCCTATCCAAGGCAGAGGTGAAGGCGTTCCAGTCAGCTCGCTTGATGTTGTAGCGAGGAGGAGGCAGCTGGGGTTGGGGCACGTTGTCCAAGGCTAGGTGAGTGGTGACACCAAAGTGATCGCTGGTGATGGTGGGGTGGACAGACCAGGAGGCCACAGGTCGTAAGGGTGTGGAGATGAAGGAGAGGTCGAGTCGCCCGCCCCTGATGTGAGTTGGCTGAGAGGTGTCGTTCAGTAGAGCTACTCCTCGTGCTTCTTCCAGCAGCTCTGCGATGTCGGCCTGCTGTGTTGGGAGGAGAGGGAGACTCTAGGTGAGGGTGGTGGCGTTGAAGTCTCCCCCTATGAAGGTTGGTTCTTCGCTGGCTGCTGTGAAGAGTTCTCCCAATTCAGGTGTAGACTGAGGTGGCGCATAGATGTTGAAGAGGGTTAGTGGAGTTGAGTGCAGCTGAATGATCACGCCTTGGACTTCCACCCGTCGCCGCAGTGAGGTGGTGCTGCTAGCTCCTGGCATGCAATGTGGTGTCGTACAAGAATGGCACACCCACGTGAGGCCCCATTTATTCTGGGCAGTAGAAAGGATTTGTAGCCTGAAATTTTGAAGGGGGTTTTGGGCAAGAGCAGTGTTTCCTGGAGCATGAAGACATCGATGTTTTCCAGTTTCCCAGTTTCCATCAGTGTTGGTAGCTTGGAGTAGGCTCCAAGGCAGTTCCATTGAAGGATGGTAATGCCTTGGGTTTTGTTCCTTGGGTTGGGGTCTTGGGTCCTGGTGCAGGCTGGCTGGGTGGGCGGTGAGGTGTCTTGTAGGTGCGTGGAAGGGAGGATGACTCTATGACTCTCATTACCCGGACAGGTGATGGCTTCGGGGCTGTCGAGAGCGCTTGGAGATTAGCGTCTCCATTGCGTTCGTCACCGTCTTCTCCATGGCCTTTTCCAGGGCGTCCTGATCCACATCTTTCCCTAAGAGTTGGGCAATGCTGGTGGCTACTCCCAGGGCCAGTTGCTTCCCAAACTCTTTGAGGTCTGCTGTTGTGAACAGGGTCTCCTGAGGTGGAAGAGGCAGGGTGCTGTGGCAGACGGTGTTGCTGGAGTTGTTGCTGGAGTGTGTGTCGATGGTGGGGGGTGTCCTGGAGGCGGCCGAGGTGGCGGAGGCGTCGGAGTCGTTGCAGTCGGTAGTTGGGGGAAGTCGGCCTGGGTTGGAGGTGGTGGTGATGGGCGATTTGAAGACTGCTGTTGTCCCCACACAAAAGTGCCTGGAGGTGCTGGGGATACAGTAGTAGTCTGCTGCTCCTTTACCCAGTTGACCTGGAGTTCCCTGCCATGGTGGATGTGTGACAGTCTTACTGGACAGGAAGGATTCCAGGCGTGGTGGGGGCCTCCACAATTTGGGCAGCGGTGCGTCACATCCTCCTTGGCTTTGTAGCGGGTGAGGCATCTCTGGGTGTCGTGCTGCCCACTGCATACACCGCATATCGGGTTCCTGCTGCAAGTCGCCCGGTGGTGTCCAAACTTCTGGCAGCGGTGGCATCGGAGGGGTTCGGGCACATAGGGGCGGAGGTAGAACGCCCCCAGTTGCCTAGGGTGAGAGACGGGATTAGCGGGCCTCTCAGAGTTACCAGCACTTGCCTTGTGTCCTCCTTGTGGCGTGAAGTCTGGCAGCGCACCGCTTCCTCTACCTGGGGATGGCGCTGGAGGATGGAGAGAGGGAGACGGAGTGGGTATCCCATGACGATACCTTTGGTCACCTGGGTTTGTGGAGCGAGTTTGATCACCCTGATGGAGGCCCCAGGATCGTTGGCTGTCTCCTCCAGGAAGCAGCTGATTTCGTCGAGCGGAATGAGGACTGAGCTCCCGTCTCGACCCATGCGGTTGTGCGTCTTGAGAGAGGGTTCCTCGTCCTCCAGGGCTGCCACGGCGTCGTAGCTGCAGGGGAACTCGGCCTGTGCTGGTACCCTGAAAGCAGGATAGTTGGATGTTGGTGGGGCTGAGGGGGCCACTGTCACTGTTGGAAGGGGAAGGGGAGTGGAGCGAGATGCAGGGTGGAAGGCGTTTCCCTTCCGCTTGTTTTTGTGTGAGACTAGGGTGAAACCATCATCATCTTCCTTATTTAGGTCATGCTGGGTAGGGTTAGGGGGGAGGGCAAGGGTTGTCACAGGGGGTGAGGCTGTAGCGGCAGGGGTGGATGCAGAGGCAGCTTCTGGCGGTGGAGGTGGAGGTGGATGCAGCCGGCATCACAAGCAGTGGAAGTGGGTGCTAGGGCAGAACCACAAACGGTGGAGGAAGCAGGGTCGGCATCACAAGCGGTGGGAGGGAGTGCAGGTGAGGGATCGCTAGTGAAGGTGGACCCAGAGGCAAGGGCACCGTAACATGCTGCAGGCTTAACAGAGGCAACCTTCTCACCTGTGGCGTCCATGTCTTCGTGGGTACGTGCAGCCTTGGGTCGTCCTGGGGCAGGGGGGGCGGCAGGGAGTCCTTTGGAGGGGCTGGAGTGGGAGGGGTGGTCGCTGGAAGCGGCAGACGAGGTGGAGGAACGGCGGTGATGCTTGCCCTTGCCGACTCCTGACTGCGTGTTCCTGGGCACAGGAGGGCGGTGTTTACCCATGGTGGCCACCACGGGTGCCTGCACACTCTTAACACACTGTTCCCTGGGTATCTTGAGGCAGGGGACGCAGGGGAAGGCGAAATATGAACTTTGTAAGTTCACGGCGTTTGTTTACGTCCGCCAACAGTGTTGCCAGCGGAGAGGATGAGAGAGAGAGAGAGAGAGAGAGAGAGAGAGAGAGAGAGAGAGAGAGAGAGAGAGAGAGAATGACGTCTTATATATATCTTTTTCCTTTGTTGCATCGTCTTTATTTTTTATGACGTCAGAGAGAGAGAGAGAGAGAGAGTTACCTTGACGTGAGGTAATATGATCAGTCTCTCCTCCTTTATCTGTCTCACACCTGTCCTTTCTCTCTCTCTCTCTCTCTCTCTCTCTCTCTCTCCCTCTCTCATACGCGTATCGTTCCTGTACGGTCGCGCACTTCCTGATATTGTTTTCCTTGTTTTCTTCTTGTTTTATGATCTTATCCTTATTTTACCTTTTTCCTCTATTCATTTATTATTTTTACTATTATTATCATCATCACATAATTTTATGGAACGTTCTTCGTCATTTTGGTTATATATATAATGCTAATAATAAAATCACATTCATTATTAGGCTATATTATGCGCAGTACTATCAAGGCTTAATTAAAATTACTGACAAGAGTATCACAAGAAAACAAAGATAAGGCGGATTTATTAGGGGATATATTTTTTTCGCCTTCATAGAAACCATTAAAAAAAATCCTCCTCGTGAATCTACGTACCAACAAATCCCTGGCTACTGATATGGGTGTTTTCCGGCCAGATAATCCTCTACTATTAATAAAACCGACGAATAGGAAGACAAGAATGGTATCAAAAGTGCAAGATATCAACGGTTGCCATGATAAGATTCGAAATTTCCCAGAAGAGAACCAAGGGCTCAGTTCATCCTCAGCTGAGACAGTGTTGCCATATCCGAGGCAGTCAAATCAGCTTCACTACACAACAATATGGAACAGAAGAAAAAAGAAAACTGAGCAAAAGTAAATGACACAATAACGCCAATCAACAATCAAGAATCAAGAATAAGTCATAAGTGGGAGCCGTTACATAGGCAATCCCACGCCTACCACTGGACTGGACTGGAATGGATTAACCTTAATTATTACGCCACCCCTGATTCACTCCTTCCACTCGTATAGAACATATGTTGATAATGAGGTTTAAGATGATAATTAGGGTTGAATAGCGTCATTAATTGGGGGGTAATGGTTTTTAAAGGGAAAATTATATGTGGAATGCTTACTATACCTTGCTTTACTCCTTCCATTCGTATATACTCGTATGTAACATGTTGATAATTAAGTTTTAGATGATTGATTGATTGTAATTAGGGCTACATAGCGTCATTTACAGAGGGGTGATAGTTTTTAAGGGGAAAATTATATGCGGAATGCTTCACTAACCTTGCTTTACTCCCTTCACTCATATATAACATGTTGATAATTAAGTTTTAGATGAAAATTAGGGTTGAATAGCTTCATTAATGGGGGGATGATAGTTTTTAAGGGGAAAAATTATATATGGAATGCTAGGAATATGATGATTTGGCAACAGTGATCTGCTGGGAGGTAAACAAATCCTCTCGTCATGGCAAGGAGAGCGTACAAACTTGCAATATTTACGTGATTTTAAGCTTGAATGTCCGCGGCAGCTGTGATATTAGAGCGGAGGAGTCAGTGAACAGGGAGAATATCGCGGGAAGGGAGAAAAGCGCGTGTAAGCCGGTGAAATAAGGGAGGAAGTTACCCGGAACACCATTGCCATACTGTACGTGTAGTTGTTGTTATTATCCCTCGCATACTGTAGAATTTGTCGTTATTGTTATCCCTCCCATACTGTATTACCCCTCCGTTACTGTATTATCCTTCCCATACTAAATTATCCATCCCACACTTTACGTTTAGTTATTACCCATCCCATACCGTATTATCCCTCCCATACCGTATTACCCCTCCCATACCGTATTATCCCTCCCACACTGTAGGTTTTGTTATCATCCTTCGCGTCCACAGCACCTCCGTCACGCTGGTGGTGGCTGGGAAATGACGTAAGGTGGACCGGGCAATTTGGGGATTCAAGACCCTAGGTACGGTGGGCCAGCTCGCCGCCCTCCCCTGCTCGTCACTGCACCTCGCGGCGCCTCGGTGACCTCACGCGCCGCCCACCACTCGAGTTCGTGTCTCGGGGTCTTCTGCACTGCCGCCCCCCCTGCCCCGTGACCCCCCTTCAGCACCGCCAGCATGGGTGTGCCAAAGTTCTACCGGTGGATCAGCGAGCGGTACCCCTGCCTCAGCGAGGTGGTCAAGGAGTACCAGGTGAGGGGGTGGCCTGGGGACACTTAGATTACTCGGTTTAGGCTGGTTATTTTAATGAGGCCAAATCTCGCTTCCAACATACGGAGTACTTTGCTGTTGTCATAAATATCTTTCACTAACTTTCAAACCTATTAGAAAAACTTATAATTCCCACGCACATTTCATGGTTATTTTCACAGTAGTTTTTATCTCAACACTTTTCTTGTGGTTTTCCAGGAGGTTTATAGGTAAGAATACATATATGACAATAGAAGAGCAGTTGGTTAAATAGGAAACGAGATATTGGCGCACTAATTAAAACAATCTACTGATTTTCATAAATGAAAGAGAATTTAGCAAAACGTCACAAGATTTTCTAGTTGTAGGATAATATAACAATGCTGTACCATGATTTTTCTCTATGACCATTTTTTTGGATTTTGTCCCTCACCATCAGTCGCTTTCCTGATATGCACTGCAGCTTACCTTCCTCCCTCACTGCAACACATTCTCCCTCTCTCCGCAGATTCCAGAGTTCGACAACCTCTATCTCGACATGAACGGTATCATCCACATCTGTTCGCACCCCAACGACAATGACCCACACTTCAGGATATCTGAGGAGAAGATGTTCAAGGACATCTTCCACTACATTGAGGTGAGAGTGTGTGTGGATGTTTGTGGCCTTATTTGTGTGTGTTCTTACAGGATTGAGACTTTGTTATTTATGAGAGGGGAGGAGACGCTGGTGGTTGGAATGAGAGTTTATTTGATATATACAAGGGCGTGACCTGAAGCCTGCCAAAGTGTGGTCAGTTTCCTTCCCCTCATCTGCCCCTCCCTTTCTCTCCCTCCCTGCAGGTGTTGTTCCGTCTGGTCCAGCCCCGCAAGGTGTTCTTCATGGCCGTCGATGGTGTGGCGCGCGAACAAGATGAACCAGCAACGCAGCCGCAGGTGTGTTATGGGGTTCTGGTGTTGTTATTTATTTATTTAATTTTTTTTGGCTTACCAGATTTTTTATAATATTTTTTTCATTGTTTTTTATATTTCCTTTCTATTTTTCTATTTTCATTTTTTGTTTTATTTTTTCTATCTTTTCCTCTTCTTTTCTATTTTTTTATGTTTTATATTCTTGTCTTTTTTCTTACAGTAATGGAGTAGATAAAGGGCAAAAAAAAGAAGAGCCATAAATCTGGTTGGTGTGTTATGGTGGTAGTTGTGGTGGTGGTGGGGGTAATGTGGGCTTTTATTTTTGTTTTGTTTTATTATTATTATTATTTTTACAAAGGAAGTAGTTCAAGGGTAAAAAAACATAAAGGAGACAAAATAGCCCACTGAAAATGTTATGTATTTTTTTGTCTTATGTCATTTACTACCTTCAAGTAATAAATGCTAGAATTGCTCATTTCTAGACTGATCATTTTTAGTCTTTCCTCTTAATTTCTCAAGGTAACTTCAAATAGTACACCGTCTTTCCTTTATTCACCTTCTATAATTTTCTCCTTTTTTGCTACGTTCCTTCATTATTTTCTCCTTTTTACCACATCATTCCCTCAACCACCACCACTACTTCTTTTTCTCATATTTCTTGTCATCTTTTCCTTAGTTTGCCATGCTCCTGTACTATTTTCTCCTTTTTTGCCACCTTCTTTTATCATTTATGCCTATCTACCCCATCATTCCCTTACAACCCCCATCCACTCATTACCTCCTCTTCCTTCCCTTTGCCATGTACCTTTACTATTTTGAGTACTTTTTCTTTTTTGCCACATTCTTTTATCCTTTGCACCTATCTACCCCATCATTCCCATACAACCCCTACCCACTCACTACCTCCTCCTCCTCCCCTTCCTCAGGTTCCGGTCAGCCAGGGCAGCCATTGACGCAGAGAAGAAGGCCCAGGAGAGGGGGGAGGTGCTGCCCACGGAGGAGCGATTTGACTCCAACTGCATCACGCCAGGCACTGACTTCATGGAGAGGCTGGACGGGCAGCTGCAGTACTTCGTCACCAGCAAGGTCTCCCAGGACAAGATGTGGCAGGACTGTAAGATCATATACTCAGGACACCAGGTGAGGAAAAATATCCTTGTTGGGTAATAGGGTTAGAGACTATTTGTGTACTCTTTAATTAACCCGGTAGCAGTGATGGGCCAAATTTGTGGCTTTACCGTGTACCAGCGACAGGCCAAATTTGTGCCATGATATAAACCCCCCAAAATAGATGACACATAAACTGATCACAAATGCTTTGATATATATTATGAAATGGTTTGTGTGAGTGATGGTTTTTTCTCATTTTTCTCGCTTAGAGGGACCATTAAGAAACATGATCCTCGCTGCTACCGGGTTAATAGTGTTTGATAGAGATGAAGTCAGTGGTTTTCTATTAGTGTGTTCTGTAATGAAGTATTTGTAAAAGGAAGAGGTAGTGTCTGTGGGTATTGTTTTCATATTAATTAATTGTTATGGGTTTATAAATGGATTGAATCATTTTAGAACGGGATTGAATGATTCTAGATAGGGATTGAATCATTGTAGAAAGGGATTGTACCATTTTAGGGAGGAATTCAATAATTTTAGAAAGGGATTGAGTAATTTTAGAAGGAAATTGCATCATTTTACAGAGGGATTGCATCATTTTACAAAGGGATTGAATAATTTTACAAAGGGATTGAATTATTTTAGGAAAGGATTGAATCATTTTGCTGCCAGTTCCTTGTGTATACTTATACTTATGACAGAGGATTATAAAAAAAAAGAGAAATATTGAATGTAAATGGAAAGAAGTGTATTGATAACCCTCTTCCTCCTCCTCCTCCTCCTCTTCACCCACCCCTCTCACCCGCCCCCCAGACGCCGGGTGAGGGTGAGCACAAGATCATGGAGTACATCCGCTTCACCAAGAGCAGCCCCGACTACAACCCCAACACCCGCCATTGCCTCTACGGCCTGGACGCGGACCTCATCATCTTGGGCCTCACCTCGCACGAACCACACTTTTCGCTGCTCAGGGAGGAGGTGAGTGAGATTTCTTTTCTTTTATCTATAATTTTTTTTCTATTGTCTTTGTGTTCGTTGCTGCTTACTAGATTTTTATTGTTTTTTCATTAATTTTTACATTATTTTTTGTTTCTGTTATTTCTATTTTTATTTTCTCTCCTATTGTCATTTTTTTATTGTCCTTTTTCTTTTCTCTTATTATTTTATATTTTATTTTAGGGTATCATATTTATTATTATTATCATCTCTTCCTATCACTTTTGTTCTTCGTCCAGAGAGTGTATTTTGGTTTGCAACTTGGTCATTTTAGATGTGCTATTTTTTATTACTTTCATTCTTTATCCAGATATTATTCTTTGCTGTTTAACTTATTAATTTAGACTTGCTATTTCATATTGCTCTCACTATTTATCCCTACATTTTTTATATTTAACTTAATACTCTTTGAAATTAACATAAATCTCACTACAGCAAGACATAACAACCTTTCCCTCTTTCTTTCCTTTTTAAAACAATCAGGTCAGGTTTGGCGGGAAGAAGGACAACCAGCGCACCCCCACACCTGAAGAGACAACCTTTCACCTCCTCCACTTGAGCCTCATGCGCGAGTACATCAACTACGAATTCTACGACCTCCGCGCTGCCCTGCCCTTTCCGTACGACCTCGAGAGCGTAATAGACGACTGGGTCCTCATGGGGTTCCTGGTGGGCAATGACTTCATCCCGCACCTTCCTCACCTCCACATCAACAAGGAGGCGTTACCGAAGCTCTACATGACGTATAAAGCCGTGCTCCCGACCCTCGATGGCTACCTCAACCAGGGCGGGGAGCTGCATCTGGGGCGTTTTGAGAAGTTCATGGCGAAGTTGTCGGAGTTCGATTTCGAAAATTTCCAGGAGACGTACGCGGACCAGAAGTATTTTAACTCGAAGAGGCTAAAGGATGGGGAAGCGTTTAAGCCGAATAGAGGTAACAGGGAGCTTGAGCCATTTAGCTTTGATGACGAGGAGGGTGGGGAAGGCGGGCAGAACGGCAACCTGATCGGGGGTATTGAGGAGGATGAGGAAGATGATCAGGTCGAGGATTTGCGTCGGACATATGAGCGTCTAGGCTACGAACCCAACCCGGAGTTTCTCGAGGATGAGGATGAGGATGAGACGTCCGAGGAGGAGGGGCTGTTCAAGGAGGAGTTCCGGCTGCACAAGCGCGAGTACTACATGACCAAGATGAACCTCAAGCGCGTCAACACTGAGGTCCTCCACCACCAGGCCACCAGCTACGTCAGGGCCATACAGTGGATCCTAAACTACTACTACAACGGCATATGCTCCTGGTCCTGGTACTACCCCTTCCACTATGCCCCCTTCATCTCCGACGTCAGGAATTTCGCCCATATGAAGATGGACTTTGAGATGGGGCACCCCTTCCTCCCGTACCAGCAGCTCCTCGCCGTGCTCCCACCCCTCAGCAAGAAGCTCCTGTCCAAGGCCTACTGGGGGCTCATGTGCAACGAAGACTCGCCGCTGAAGGAGTTCTACCCGAGTACCTTCCTGACGGATCTGAATGGGAAGCAGCAGGTGGGTGTTTGTGTGTGTGTGTGTGTGTGTGTAAGACATTAGTAGTAGTAGTAGTAGTTGTAAGTAGCAGTAGAAGTCGTAAGTAGTAGTTGTTAGTAATATAATGCTATACAAAGAAATGAGTGGAGTATCAAGACGCCTCTCCATCTGAAACTGACCTCTCTTTTGGCCACTCCTCTGCTTTCTTTTAAACAGGAGCAGTACTAGCCATTTTTTTATGTCTATATATTTACTTTTTGTTTATTTTTGTTTATTATTTACCATTCTTCTCTACTTTCTTTTATATAGGAGGAGTACTTGCAGGCATTTTTGTTTTAGTTGTACCCTTGAGTTGCTTCCTTTACTATAAAAAATACCATCTCGCCAGGACTTTTACCCTTGAGTTGCTTCCTTTACTATAAAAAATACCATCTCACCAGGACTTTTACCCTTGAGTTGCTTCCTCTACTCTAAAAAAATACTATCTCGCAGGACTTTTACCCTTGAGTTGCTTCCTTTAAAAAAATACCATCTCGCCAGGACTTTTACCCTTGAGTTGCTTCCTTTACTATAAAAAAATACTACCTCGCCAGGACTGGGAGGCTGTGGTGCTCATCCCCTTCATTGACGAGACCAAGCTGCTGGAGGCAATGGAGACCTGCAACACGTACCTGACGGAGGAGGAGAGGAACCGCAACTCCCACGGCCCCATGTACATCTACACCTACACGGAGAAGAACCTTGGAGACTTCCCGGTGAGCCTACAACATGGACACTACACTCGATTTATTTGTGTATAGGGAAGGTGTTGGGTGTTAGGGGCTGGATGTTGATTTTATTTTGTTGAACTTCCTTTCTTAGAGATAGAAGTGGATAGGCGAGTGCTTATTACTTCTCCAAATAGCAAAACAAAACAGAAAGGAAAGAGAAAAATTACAGTTCATTTCTTCTTCCAATGACAAAAGTAAATGAGAGTAGGAAAAAAGGTGAAGAAAGGAGAATCTAAAAAATCTAAAAGAGGGAAAGAAAGTTGAGAAGGAAAAGAGTATACAAAAATGTTAAACCCTTCTGCAAATGACAAAACATAAAATAGGAAAAAAAGAAGAAAAAAAAGTTAAATTCCTCTGCAAATGACAAAAAGTAAAATAGAAAAGGAAGAAAAAAAGTCGTTCATATCCTCTCTAAACACCGCAGTAGACAGACAGGTAAACGACACCACTCACCTTCCCCTTTCTCCCCCACTCCTCAGGCCCCCAAGTACTTCCCGGGGGTGAACATGAACCACGCGCAGGTGGAGAAGGTGTGGCGGGAGACGTGGGAGCTGCCGCCGCACAAGATCAAGAAGGGGCTGTGTCCGGACGTCAGGCAGGACATATATTTTGCCGGCTTCCCCACGCTGAAACACGTCGACCACAAGGTGAGGTGTAGAGCAACGTTGCCAGATTGTTGTACTTTGGTTGGTTTTCTTTGACAGTACCGACTCTCACATCAACTATTTCCAAAGGCCAAAAATGAGATCAGTCAGGTTCTAAGGAGTGTTTTTGTAGGTTCATGCCACAGAGGAAGGGTCGAACTACCACTAGGGTCAATATATTACCCCTGGAAATGCCCGAAACTCCTACGAAAGCTCTTTTCTCTGTCTGTCTTCCCTTCTGCTCTTGTTTCTTTTGTTGATCATAAATTGAGGCGTACTGTTCTGTCCCCTTCTCTCTTCTCTTGTCTTTTTCTTCGTCTTCTGTTGCTTTCTCTTTATTTGTTTCCCTCCCACTTTGTCTGTGTTGCTTCTGTTATTTTTGTTTTTCTTTCTCTGTCGGTGTTTCTGTTCCTGTTTCTTTCTCTCCCTTTCTGTTCTTTTTCCTGTTTCTATTTTTCATTCTCTCTTTCTCTTTTGCTATGTCTTTTTCTGTCTCACTTTTTCCCTGTCTGGCTCTGACTCAGTTTATGTTTCGATTTTCATGTCTCTGTTTCTCGCTCTATCTCTTTGTTGTCTTTCGGTGTTTCTATTTTCTGCTCTGTCTCTTTTTCTGTCTCACTTTTTCTCTGTCTGTCTCTCGCTCTGACTCAGTTTATTTCTTGGTTTTCATGTTTCGTTATTATTCTCAACATCTCCACCTCACATATATTATTAACGCATTATCAACTTCACCCTCATTCCCTCATCTTCACTACAGTTCCACATGGCCAAGGAGTGAGTGAAGGTACGGTGAAACAAAATCATCATCATCATCACCATCATCATAATCATTTTCAGTATTAGTGGTGTTATCCCTCACCTCACACACACACACTGTAACTCCTCAAACCTTCACCCTCAGTTCCATGTGGCCAAGGAGGCGGTGAAGGTGTTCCAGCAAAACAGTCGCGGGGAGAACTTCATCCTGGACGTGACGGAGAAGGATAGGCCTGACCTGCGGGACCTGGCCAACCAACTGCTGGGCAAGGAGGTTTTTGTCTCCTGGCCACACCTGCAGGAGGCCAAGGTGAGAGGGGACGGATATGGTAGAAGAGGAGGGTAGGGTGATAGGGGGACACAGAATGGGGACTGGGGAAGCCGTGGAAGGGTGACGGTGGTAGAGACTCAGAAGGGGGACTTGGGAAAGGTACAGATGTTAGGGGGACAGGAAGGGGACTGGGGAACAGAGACAGAGACTAGAGAAGGGTGCAGTTGGACACAGATAGTGGGGGAAGTTGAGGGAAGGGTGTAGGTGCTAAGGGGCCAGAAAAGGGGCTGTAAGAAGGTGAGGGTGACCAGGGAAGGGTACGGGTGGTAAGGGACACAGAAAGAGAACTAAGGGAAGCTGAGAGGGACTAGGAAGGGTACAGAAATGGGAATGAAAGATGCTGGGGGGAGGTAAGGTATCAAGGGGACTGAAGGAGGCTGAGAGGGACTAGGAAGGGTACAGAAATGGGAATGAAAGATGCTGGGGGGAGGTAAGGTATCAAGGGGACTGAAGGAGGCTGAGAGGGACTAGGGAAGGGTACAGAAAGGGGAATGAAAGATGCTGGGGGGAGGTAAGGTATCAAGGGGACTGAAGGAGGCTGAGAGGGACTAGGGAAGGGTACAGAAATGGGAATGAAAGATGCTGGGGGGACGTAAGATATCAAGGGGACTGAAGGAGGCTGGGGAGAGAGAAATGGTGCTGGGAGGGGTGAATAAGAGAGGTGCTATGTAGGGAAGGAAGGGTATAGGGCTGAAATGGGACTGTTGGTTTTCAAGAGGTATTTTGCATATGTCAACTGTCCTCCTGCAGTCTTTTCAACACCATGTGAAAACTAACCCACCAGTCCACCTCTTGCAAACTCCTTACCCTCTTGTGTGTCTCCTATCGTAGGTGGAGGCAGTGAGTGACAGCAAGGTGCGCTACAGCCTTGGGGGCAACGGGGAGGTGCAGAAACACGCCGTGGAGCACACCCTGAAGGAGGAGTTCTCGGGCTCCCGCAACTTCATATCGACGCACTACCACGACCGCTGGGGCGTCGACGTCGGTGACATCCACATCCTTATTTACGCCACACCCATGACGGGACGGAAGTGAGTGTAGAGGGAGGAAGGAGGGAGGGGGAGGTTAGGAGGAGACTTGCAGAGATGGAGAGGAAGGTTTAGGGAGACTTAGAGAAAGGGAGAAAGCTTTAGGAGATTTGGAGAGAGAGAGAGAGAAAAAAGTTGCCCAAAATCTGAAAGTGCTAGAAAATACACACAAAACCCATGCCTCATCTTGCCACCCACCACCACTCCCCTTCCCAGGTGCGTGAGGGCCATCAGGCAGAATGACCCTGGAAGACCTGGTCAGGTGGTGCAACCATACTGCCTGCAGGCGCTGGTGAAGGACATTGGCGTGCACAACCCCGGCTACAAGATGCCTCACCCCCAGGAGTACTTCCGCCCGCACCAAGGTCTTCATGCTTGGACAACCCCACTATGGATCACTGGGCGAGGTGAGGGATGGAGGTGTGAGTTCTGTGGGTGGTGGAGGAAACTGGAGGGACTGAGGAAGCTGAGGAGGGCTAGGAATGAGTACAGATAATATAGGGCATAAGAAGAGGAAGGGGGAAGCTGAGGGGGGCTAAGAAATTGTATAGAAAGGAGACTAAGGGAAGTTCGGGGGACTGGGAAGGGTATATATGGTAGGGGCTTGGGTAGGGGACAGGGGGAAGCTGAAGGGAGGATCTAGGAATGGGTACAGATGTTAAAGTGAGATGTTAAGAGGGATTGATGTGTGGTATCCTTTTTGTCGTCTTTGTACTGGTAAATATTTATTCTTCCTGCCATCTTTTAGTTTGAAATCTGCTGAACCTAGTAGCAGAGAGAAGTTGGTATAATGTTAGTGCTAATTGATATCACAGTATTTTTTTATTATCCTCTTTTTCTGTTCTTGCTCTCTTTGTTTTTTTATTTATTTATTTATTTATTTTTTTTTTTTTTTTTTGCATAGGATATTCTTCATTAACACTCTTGTTCCATCCATTTCTATCTTTTATTCTTTTGTCTTTATTTGTCATTTTCTTTTACAGGGCAGTTTATCTGTAATTCTGCTCAAATATATCACTTTTACTGTTCTTTACTTTTTGTTTTTCTGTATTTTTCACCAAAGAACAACTCATTTACACAACCTTGGCATCATACAGATTACCCTCATCACCCCATGA
Organism: Eriocheir sinensis; assembly: GCF_024679095.1. NCBI lineage: Eukaryota > Metazoa > Arthropoda > Malacostraca > Decapoda > Varunidae > Eriocheir > Eriocheir sinensis. Next base: position 10,193,325 of record NC_066537.1, read on the forward strand.
CTCAATTCTGCTTCCAACAGGTTATTGAGATTGATCCAAACCACAAGGGCAGGATCCGCGTGGCCATGACAGTGGCCAACGAGCCGAACTTTGACATGGTGCGCAGCAAGCAGGGGCAGCTGTCCGACCGCTATCTCACCGGTAAGTATTATGAGGCATACACACACACACACACACACACACACACACACACACACACACACCACGACACTACATATCAACCTTGTATATACCATTCTATCTCATCTTTCTAGCAATACACACACACACACTTACGCATACATACATAAACACCAGAAAAAGCATATAAGAAAGTTTGAAAGGATACAATGAGTCTACTTCACAAAATAGCTACATATCAACCCTGTATATACCATTCTTTTCCAGGTTTCCAGCAACACATACATATACATACATATGTACATAAACAGACCTTGAGGCATGTAAAAAGGGACATAGAGGAAATAAATAGAAATTACAGGAGTGCAGTTATACAATGGCACACGCAATTGATGCTTTGTAATACTATAAACACCACTAATCCCCACCTCCTTCCCTTCCTTCTGCAGGCTACATCTAGGAATGGGTACAGATGCCAGTGAGATGTTAAGAGGGATTGATGTGTGGTATCCTTTTGTCGCCTTTTGTACTGGTAAATATTTATTCTTCCTGCCATCTTTTAGTTTGAATCGCTGAACCTAGTAGCAGAGAGAAGTTGGTATAATGTTAGTGCTAATTGATATCACAGTATTTTTTTTATTATCCCTTTTTCTGTTCTTGCTCTCTTTGTTTTTTATTTATTTATTTATTTATTTATTTTTTTTTTTTTGCATAGGATATTCTTCATCATTAACACTCTTGTTCCATCCATTTCTATCTTTTATTCTTTTGTCTTTATTTGTCATTTTCTTTTACAGGGCAGTTTATATGTAATTCTGCTCAAATATATAACTTTTACTTTTCTTTACTTTTTGTTTTTCTGTATTTTCACCAAAGAACAACTCATTTACACACCTTGGCATCATACAGATTACCCTCATCATTCCCCATGACTCAATTCTGCTTCCAATAGGTTATTGAGATTGATCCAAACCACAAGGGCAGGATCCACAAGGCCATGACAGTGGGCTAACAGAGAACTTTGACATGGTGCGAGCAAGCAGGGCAGCTGTCCCACACCGCCATCTCACCGGGCATTATGAGGCATACACACACACACACACACACACACACACACACACACACACACACACACACACCACGACACTACATATCAACCTTGTATATACCATTCTATCTCATCTTTCTAGCAATACACACACACACACTTACGCATACATACATAAACACCAGAAAAAGCATATAAGAAAGTTTGAAAGGATACAATGAGTCTACTTCACAAAATAGCTACATATCAACCCTGTATATACCATTCTTTTCCAGGTTTCCAGCAACACATACATATACATACATATGTACATAAACAGACCTTGAGGCATGTAAAAAGGGACATAGAGGAAATAAATAGAAATTACAGGAGTGCAGTTATACAATGGCACACGCAATTGATGCTTTGTAATACTATAAACACCACTAATCCCCACCCTCCTTCCCTTCCTTCTGCAGGCTACCACTCAGCGCAGAGGCTTGGCATGTCCTCGCACCTGTTCTCGAGGCTGACGGGCACGGTAATTGGCGCCCACCACGCACAGCATGGCACCGGGGACATGGAGATCAGGAACAAGCTCAACATTGGCCTCAACCTCAAGAACAACAAGAAGAATGAGGAGGTGAGGGACCCTGTGTGTGTGTGTGTGTGGTTTGTTTCTTTTGTTGACTTTGAGCAGGAGTATGTTAGGGAGAGGGGTGAAAGATCCTTGAGAAACTTTGAGCAGGCAAGGAGGGAGTGTATGAATGGAGAGAGATGGAAACTCTTCTGCCGTGGCTATCCCCTGGTGGGAGCTCCGAGGAGAAGGCGTCGATGAGATGAAAATGATGATGATGATAATGATAATGGTCATTTTGTTTCTTTTCTTTTTCTTCTTTTTTTAATAGTAGTGTAGGAATGGTCATTTTTGTTTCTTCTATTTTTCGTTTTAGTAAAAGTCGTAGTAATTGTCTTTTTTTGTTTCTTTTATTTCTCTTTCTCTTATTTTCCTTGCTCTGCCTCATTTACTATAGAATATAAAAACTAAAAATGGTGAATTACAACCCCTGCCTCTCCGTCATCCCTCTAGGTGAATGGGTACAGCCGAAGGTGCAGGAGAACAGTGACCGCCCCACGGATGTACGCCGGAGAAGGCGATTCAGGCCATGATGGAGTACCAGGAGAAGTTCCCCGAGATCTTTGACCACCTCTCACAACATCGGCCAACAGGACATCTTCTACCAGGACCAGGTGTTCGGGCGATAACCAGTGAGTGTCAATTCATCTTCATTCATTTTATTTATTTACTTATTTTATTTTTTACAGCAAAGGAAATAGTAGGAATGGGCATTATTTTTCCTTGTTGTCTCTTATGCTATAAAAATCAACGTAATCTTATATAATGGAATCCTATATTATTTTCTTCTACAGTTGAATGTTGTTATTTTTCAGAAGTAATTTATTTCTTTTGAGCTTCCTTCACTGTGATAAATGAACTTATGATCTTATATAGTTACCTCATTTTGTTTTGTTTTCTATGTATTTAGATCTATAGTTGAATATGGTACTTTATTTTTCCTCAAACTATTCCATTCACTTTTGCAGCAAGGATTAGGTGGCCAAGGTTTCAGAATATTCCACTGATTATTCACATTTCTCTTTCCATTCATTTGATTTCTCCGCACTGTGGAACCCTTAACTGGTAAAGACTATGAAAATGCTCTGCCTATTGTTTGTTGTTGATAAGAAGCTAAGAAATAAGAGGAAGCAATTTGAGGAAAGAAAGAAATTTGAGCAAATCACTCTGGAAACCTTGCACTCTACTACTTCTATCCCTCTCACCCCACAGTTTTTTTCTTACTTGAGTTGCCTCCTTAACTATAGAATAAATAAAAAAGTAACATGATTTCATATAGTTAACCCTCAGTCTGTATTGTTATCTTATAGTAATTTAGGATAGACTATAGCTCAATATTTCACTTAATTTTTCCGCTAATTATATATTTTTTAGTTTGCTTTGGTGTAGAGGTAACGCTCCCTCATTTGATTTCTCATTTGATTTCCAGCACTACTTGACGCCTGACCCTTTCTTCTATTCCTCTCATCCACAGTACTAACTATATATTTTTCTTTGTTTGGTCTTGCCATTTATTCACCTCTGTGGCTTGACACTAACCCTCAAGACCACCGAGACCTCACTCAAACACCAGTATAACACCCACTATCTCCCTCTCCTCACCAGGGATCCAGCCAGCGGAGAAGCAGGCCGACATGCTGTCGACATTCTCTTGACGAGGCCTTCCCAAGGGCTGACCTCCGCTGGCCAGCCTCGGCGCAGCTGTTACTCCCTCCACTGGGCAGCCATCATCAACGTCTCCCAGCCGCCCCTCAGTCAGGGCCCCACCCACCCAGCGCTACCAGGTGAGAGTGAAGCCTTGGGTGTATTTGTGTATTTTTATTTAATTTTATTACAGCAAAGGAGGCAGCTCAGGGTAAAAAATAAAGACAACAACAAAAGTCCCGCTAAACAAGATAAAAAAGAATGAGAGGCCAGAAGAGAGGTCATGTAGGGTGTATTTGTGTATTTTTATTTTATTTTTTTACAACAAAGGAGGCAGTTAATGGGGAAAAAATAAAAACAGCAACGAAAGTCCCGCTAAACGCTTCTCCGAACAAGAGAAAAAAGAGTGAGAGGTCAGAAGAGAGGTCAAATTCGAGTAGAGAAGTGTCTTGATACTCTTCTCTTGAAGTAGGCAGGACACAGGGATGAAAGAGTGAAGATGCTGGCTAACTCTTGCATAAGGGATTTGGACAGTAGAAAGTTGAAGGAGTGAGGATACTGGTTTTATAATGAGCCACTTGAAAATTACCCAAACATTCAATCATTAACATTTAGTACTCATTAAAAAATTAAAAAATGGTGTAGGGAATTGAGCTGAAGTATGAAATGAGTGAAAATAACAGTGACAGTTTTATTTCGCTTCTGCTTCACACCCTCCACAATTTCCGCCATCATCACTTCTGCCTATAACTCACCTAGTGCCATAAGGTTAAAAGACTGTACTCCTATACTTAGAGCTGTGTGGTAATGGTAACCCGACCTAACTGACTTGGTGATTTAATGTTGGTTTAATTTATTTATTTATTTATTTATTTATTTTATTTATTCTTTTCCAATTCCTCACAGCCGCCCTAGGTGATTTTGTAGTGTTTTTTCTTTGTTTTTCCAATTCCCCGTAACTTCCCTGGGAGATTTTGTATTTTTATTTATTTATTTATATTTTCCAATTCCTCACAGCCGAGGTGATTTTGTTGTTGGTGTAATTTTTTACCCAATCCCAGACATCCCAGGAGAACCGATGGTCACGTCCGCCCAGCCTCCTCCCCCCCAGGAACGAGAACCAGAGGAACGAGAACTTCAGAGGCGATAATCAGAACTCTGGTGCAGGGGTGAGTTGCTCTTCGGTTGTTTTGGTTTCAAGTCCGACGTTCACGTTCGTAAGCTCCCAAACCAAACGCAAAATAACATATACTGTGTGGATTACTTGTTTAGGCATAGTGTTTAGTGTTGATAGAAAAGCTGAGAAATAAGACAAAAGAAAGAAATTGGAGGACAGCATGCACAAAATCTCTTTAGTATTGGGTGTTGAGAGGAAAAACAAACTTAAAAATGCTACCAAAATTCCCAGTATAGTATTTGGTGTTGATAACAGAAGCTAAAAAATAAGGGAAAGAAAGAAACTGGAGGATAGCATGCACAAAATCTCATTAGTATCGGGTGTTGAGGAGAAAAAACAAACTTAAAAATGCTACCAAAATTCCTGGTATAGTATTTGGTGTTGATAACAGAAGCTAAGAAAGGTGAAGGAAAGTGAGGATAGCATGGTTTTATAATGAGCCACTTGAAAATAACAAACATTCAATCATTAACATTTAGTACTCATTAAAAAAAAAAAAAAACTGGTGTTAGGAGAAAAACAAATTGAGCTGATCATGTATAAAATGAGTGAAAATAAACAGACTAACACAAACCATTTCATAATATATATCAAAGCATTTGTGATCAGTTTATTCATCATCTTGATATTTATTTATTTATTGTAAAATAATACCAATGAAAATCTAACAAAGTGAATGATGATATTTTGTGGTATAAATGATGTGTTGTTGTATTTGACATACTAACTAACTTTGTAAGATTATTTATTAGACGAGGTAAGTATGTTCACAAACTAATTTATTTTGATTCATAGTACAAGACAAGCATTTAATTACAGGTATGGCGGCAACAGTTTCCAAGGGGCTACGAATCCCAGCCTCACCAACAACAACAAATGCCCCCAAAACAACAACAACAACAACAGCAGCAGCCACCAAGGGGGATAGTGACAGTGGCCCAGTCTGCCCCATCTCACCCGGCCCCAAACAGTAACAATCAGCAGCAACCCGGAAGCAGGACGGAACGCCGCACAGACTGTTAGTTTTGCGTTACTTTTCTGTTGGCTTTGCAGGGGCACCCTAGATTGTCGTACTCAGAGCATAGTATTTACCTGTTTCTGACGCCTTACTATTGCCAAGAAACATCAGAATCTAACTCTTTTAACGATAACTATAAATTAGTTTCATTGTTGGATCCCAGAAGACAGTTTGGGGGTAGGAAGTCAGGAAATATAATCAGCTGAGTACGACAATCTGGCAACATTGGCATGGGCAGTGATTAGCAGGCTTTTTTTCAAATTTCACGGCTCAAGGGCAACAAAAGAGTACAAAAAAATAAATAAATAAATAAATCCCACTACTTGTCAGCCCCATAAAAGATAAAAGGGAAGAGTAAATAAAAAGAGGTCAATTTCGGGTGGAGGTGTCTCATTACGTTCTTGAGCAGTTTCTTTACTTAGAAAAGAAATATGGGAGAGGATATTAGGACGAGGGTTGAGAAATAGTAGTTGTAATAAGTGATGATGAGGTAGAGGTAATTTCAGATTATTTTGCTTATTACTACTATTATCATTTTCCCATTAATATTATTATTATTATTAGCAGTGCAGAATAGTAGTTCTGTTGTAAAGTAGTAGAAGAAATATGTAGTATTAAAAAAATAAGAAAAAGTAATAGTAGTAGTAGTAGAAAGGAATAATAAATAGCAGTAGTAGTAGTAATAGTAGTAGGTAAAAAATAGGGTCACTAAAATAAACATTAATGATATAATAGTAATAGAATGATAGTGATCCACCTGTAAATTCTGAATATTTGGTCTATTACAAAACAATACTAAAAACAAGAATAATCACCTTGCAAGAAAACTGCCACACTAAACACACACACACACACACACACACACACACACACACACACACACATGCTTTCACACACACACACACACACCTGTACCACACTGGCTTCTGACTGCCTCATTTGTACTCTGTCTCCCCCAGGCCTTCAGCACAGCCAGGACCTCGAGAACACCCCCCAGCCTCTGACCCCCACCAGTTCCCCAGCCTCCAGCCTGGGCGCATCATGCCGCGAGCCCCAGGGGAAGAGCATGGCCATGTAACTGTGACTTCCCAGTGGCAAGGCTCAGCTACCCAAGAAACACCAGGCACGGTGGAGATGTCTTTGGGATACAGGGTGTCATTTAGTCAATCGCTGAGGGCTGAACCTGCCTGCTGCGATTACACGATTTGGCTTTTACTGGTAGCCTGGTAACATAATACACTGCAGGTCTTCTTGCCCTGTGGATAGGAGTGTTTCCCATGTGATATTGGTATGCTGGATAATCCTCCCAGGTTCATGACTTACTTTTCTTCATTGAATTATAGCAGCTTATTTTTGTTCCATTCTGTGAAGCTTGGTGATGTTCTAGGAATTGCAGTCAGGGTTAGACCCTTCATTACAACATGACAACAGCTTCGGCCCAGATCTGGTCTCACATGCAATGCAAAAAAAGCAAATTTGAAACGTTATACCGTGGAATATAATAAGTTTAATATGTAACCTCAACATAATTATCATGTATTTTATATAAAAATATGCAAATTAAATGGTACACAAAGAAAAATAAAATTAATTGATAATTTTGAGATGTATGCAGCGTAAATATACAGTAGTAAATTTGTATTGCGAAGGATAATATGTAATTCGTTGAATTGTATTTCATTAGTTATGAAACAAAATAGATTTGTGGAGGAAATGGAGGAGAGGGAGTATGACACAGATGTAAGATCATGGAAAATATCCCAACTGATTCCACCGTGCAATAATGTTGACAGATATTCTCACGGAGTAAAAGGTTGGAAATGGCCAGCCCCAGAGGTGGGTCTGTGTGAGAGAGAGAGAGAGAGAGAGAGAGAGAGAGAGAGAGAGAGAGAGAGAGAGAGAGAGAGAGAGAGAGGAGTGAGAGAAATTAGCTTTACTATAAAATAAACAGAAGTTTGAGGGTAAGTATTTTCTACGGTGGAGTTAAAATATGCGAACTCAAGGGGAATATAATGGAGTTCTAGTACAGCCAGAACAGAATACGGGATCACCAGCAAACAACCATGCTAGACAACAAAATGTATTAGGTATGACGCCTAACATAGGCTTTGTCACAGTTACATATGCTGACTGATGCCATGACGCTTGACGGGCTCATGGCGCTACTCATATGGAAAGAGTTAATAATGATTGGTATTGTTAGATGTTATAGTATATGGTTGACTCACATGGAGAGATGGGATGTCCCAGTGCAGAGGTGGACAGATGTGGATTGAAGGAGCTGGAGTTCAGTGTGCTGAGAGTGTGGAGCTAAAAATGGGGTGGTTCAGGCATGAAGGGAGGGAGGACAGTAAAGAGGGTTTGGCATCATTAAGCATTGGGGAGGCTGATAAATGCTGCACAGGAATAGTTGGAGGTTTATCATCAAACCTGGCTCAACCTCATAAGTAAAAATGGGAAAATTGACATTAAACTGAAGATGATGAGATGATGATATTTTTGTTATGTTTTCAAGGTGGAAGTCAGTTTGTTCTTAAGTGGAAAGTAGAGTTTTGCATCTTCCAGCAGGACAGAGTGGTGGCCGCTGTAGTCCCCGTGGGGCCGAGGTGGAGTGTGTGGTGACTGGACCTACTTACGCTTCCTGGAGTGGGATCCCTGCAGCAGGGTCTTGTCAAGTTTCCAACCATTAACGCTCCTGTCATCTCTTTCATACCCCTTCATTCCCATCAACACTGGGGCCCTGTGGATGCCTACTCAGTGCCTTTGTCTTCATCAACGCAGCAACAGGGGCTGCTAGCATGATGGACGGGATCAAGTTCTTCAAGGGGAGTTGCCGCAAATCCTGTGCTGGGACGTGACGTGGCTGCTCTTCGCCCCCCTAAGTACTTCTTCAGTGAAGGTTGTCGACAGGCAGAGTCTAGGGAGACCATTTCTATCCCGCAGCAGCAGTTCGGCTCAAACTCCAAATGGGCCCCACCAAACAACAGCAGGCAGGGTATGGTGGGCCTGGGAGGTGTGTGGGCCTCATCTCCAGCAAACCAGTCCGCCTCCCAGACCATGTAGAAGCTGTGGCGAGAATATTTGGTCTCAGGTGCAGCGCCTGGACACCGCATAATCGCTAACCTTTAAAAGCTGCTCCAAGCTCCCTGCAAGTTGTTTGCTTGCAATCAACAGCTCCTCAGCAACCTTCTCATCCAAACCCAAACCCGGCAGGAATGGAGGTGTCTTGTGCAGGACATCTTCCTGTGGAGCTGCAAACCACCAACAGCACCACCTCCAGCATCAACCTCAACACCACCTCGTGTTCTTCACCTCACCCATTAGCACCACCTTATAGTCGCCAATCCAATGCATTCTCCAACACCATCAAGTACAAGACAGCAACATCAGCAACATCACCACAAGCAGTGTGCAGCCACAGTGGGGGAGCTTAACATCATGTCTCTTGCTGACTGTTGCTTTGCCGCCCAGCAGTCCCAGACCTTGCCACACCCAATTCCTCTGCTGTTATGTTGGCTTATTACATGTAGAATGGCTCTCGCCAAGTCCGGGTTTCAGTACCTCCACACAAGTCATACGCAACCAGCATTCCCCATGCAAGCCACGCTGGCAATCTATTTTAGCGCAGGCTGAGAGATCGGAACCCGGGCGCCTAACTCCCTCAAAAACAAATAACAGCAGCAACAGAAGAAGGAGCAAGGTCTCTACCAGCAAAACAACAGAAGCAGCACTCAGTAAGCAGGGAGCAGGAGGGGACGCAAAACCCAGACAGCTAGGGGTGCGTGTGAACATAGGTTGGTGAGGTTTGGATCAGGCTTTGTGGTATGACTGAGGGTGCTATCACAGGGTATCACTGGGTGTCTTCCTTGCCTATGTCCGCCGGGTGCAGCCAGCTTTACAAGGTGCTCGAGCGTGGAATGGCATCAGGAAAACAAATAGCTTTTTACTATTACTGTGTGTGTCCGGTGATTACTGCTTGTGGAGCCAAGCCTTTTGATCCTCTTAGTTGTGTATAGTGGTGTGTGTGTGTGTGTGTGTGTGTGTGTGTGTGTGTGTGTGTGTGGATTGGATGGTTGATGCCAGATTTGCTGTTTCTTCCATACTTACTTCCACTATAGAACTCTGTTAACAAAAGACAGATCTATTTTTAAGTCTTATCCTTTTCTATGTCTGTCTGTCTCTGTCTATATTTGTGCCCTTTCTGTAGGCTTTCTCTCCTCACTTTTATCACCTCATCATCCCTTCTCCCAGGAGTAAGCCACCATCATGAATGAATGAGGGAGCCCCTCTAAGCAAACATGCTGTGGCATGATTGAGCCCTTATTCTACTTCCTTGACTGACTCTATGGGAATAAAACATGTGAGAACTAGTTAACCATGGGTCAATCACAACCACATCACCAGTCTTGGACATATTGGGAAGAAGCAATACCGCTCTTATGGTGGGGGTGTCGTGTTGTTGTTTTTCCTTCAAGCTCTGAATTTGTTTTGAGTTATTATTTAATCTTACTTCCGCCTTTTACTAATTATCAGTGAATGTTTCTGTCGTGAATTATAAGGTGTGGATGAGCGTAACTGCATGTGAAAGAGAAGATGCTAATTTATATTTTTAATTTAATCCTCCTTGTGTAATCTGTCTGCCCCTCCTGTCCAGATAAAGGGTGGGGAGGTAGGGGGGCCATTCTCGAAGGGTGATCTGAAGGGCTGGGAGAACACTGGCTATAGGATTTATTGGTTGACGTTTCACACCAGTGCTTTTCCCTTCGACTCAGTATGAATTAGGGAGTTGCTGCAGCAGAGAAGCCAGGAACAGTAGGGAAGGGAGGGAAGTGTTTGAGATGGGAGTCAGGTTTGGCAATAGGGAGCAGGGTTGTACTTGCAGTAATGAAACAAAAAGAGTTCTAAGGGAAATTTTGAATCTCCATGATATTATGTTGGTGGAACAGGGTGGTGGAAGGGAGGAAGGAGGGATGTAAGTTTGAGATGGGCTTCGGCTTGTTTAGGGGAGTCTGTTGTACTTAGAGTATGTGCAACAAGAGCTCTAAGGCTGAAATGAACTTGCATGCATGGAGAGACAGTGTGAACAGTAGGAAGGAGGAAGGAAGGAAAGTGTCGGAGATGGGTCGCTGGTTTTATCAAGGAGAGTGTCTGGCTTGGTAAATTTTAGGGAGAGTATACAGTCAAGAGTCTAAGGGAATGAATCGTATTGGTGAGCCAGGAACAGTAGGGAAGGAGTGAAGGAGGGACAAGTGTTTTTGAGATGGGGTCAGGTTTGTTTAGGGGAGTCTGGCTGTAATTTAGAGTATGCAACAAGAAAGTTTTTAAGGGAATGAATCGTATAGAGCCAGGAACAGAGGAAGGAGGAAGGAGGGAAGTGTTTGGAGATGGGGTTCAGTTTGAGCCTCCAGAGTCTGGCTGTAATTTCAGCAATATGGTAAAACTATAGTCAAAGCTGGAAATGAATTGTACAAGGAGCCAGGAAACAGTAGGAAGGAGTGAGGGAGGGAAGGGGTTGTGCTTTGGGGGTCAGGGTTGTAATTTAGCAGAAAACCAAAGGGAACGTATTTCAGGTTTAAGCAGACTTTCTCCTTATAAATACGCTGACTTGAGATGTCCAGGTGAAGACAAATAGACAAATAAGGCATTTTCATCATTAACCTTGGGCCATCTCTGTCAGCGTATGAGCTTTGGCGGTGTGTTCAACTTTGTACAGGAAGAAAAAAAGCAGTTTGTAGGGAATATAAGCTTAGGGAGTAGGGTAGTAAAGAGAGACAGGGTAATGTGGAAATTGAAGATGAGGATAAGGGAGACCTTCAGGATTTAGAGTGATGTGTATTCAAATAGAGTGTATATTCAGAAGGGAAGTAATGATACATAAAAAGAAAGGGCATAGGATGGTGTTACAGAAGATTGTTGTTTAGGGAGTGAGACAGATTTATAGGGAGAAGCCTTTGCTCTGATATACATGTTCAAAATGGGAACAAATCTCGAGCAGTGTGCATGAGAAGTGTAAAGAGTCCCTCATTCTGTAATAAAAATAGAATGAGTGTTTACAGGGAGGTGTGGAAATGTGTAGCGAAAGATAGTTCGAAGGAAAAACAGGAACAGATTGAATAGAAATGATGGAGAAGTTTAGAAACAGAGTAAAAGATAGAGGAAAGAGGTGAGGGAATGTCAAGAGGAAACAGAAATGTTGATGGAAAGTGTAGGATGCTAAAAAGAGATAGAGATAGATGGGGACAGGTAGAAGGGTGAGAGAGGAAAATGCCAGAGAAGAGAAGCTTATGGGGAAGAATATTAGGAAGATAGGAGGAAAGCAGACTTGAGAAACGAGAGGAAATGCTTTATGGGGAAGTGAGATGCAAAAGATAGAAGAAGATGGGGGACAGGTGATAAGGAGAGCAGTGCCCTGTCGAGGCAGTGTTTATGGAAGAATAGAAGATAGGGAGAAGTTGGGGGACTGAGAAAATGAGAGGGAAATGCTTATAGGGAAGCTGAAGATGCAAAGATAAGAAGGATGGGGACAGGCAGAAGGGTAGAGGAAATGGAGAAGAAAAGTTTATGGAAGAATAGGAATGGCCGGAGAAGAAAAGTTTATGGGAAGAATAGGATAGGGAGAAGTTGGGGACGGAGAAATGTGAGGAGGGAAATGGTGTTATGGGGAAGTAGAGTAAAAGATAAGAAGATAGGGGACAGGTAGAGGGTGAGAGGAAAATGCCGGAGAAGAAAGCTATAAATAGTCAGGAAGATAGAAGCTAGATTTTGAGAATGGAGAGTGGAAATGCTTGTGGGAAGTGTAGATGCAAAGATAAAGGAAGGGATCTGGAAATATTGAAGAAGAAAAATTAATGGGAGGTAGATGCAAAAGGAAAGATAGGGAGAAGGATGGGAGTAGGGGAGGAGAGGTGAGGGAAATGTCAGCTGTCCGTTCCATGTGCTCAAGCACAGTGATCTATCCGGCCCACAGGTAAGATGAAACGCGCTTTCACTCTGCCCTCTTTGCTTATGGAGTCCAGGGTGGTTACCAGCCCCGTGCCTCTCCTCGCTTAGTTGAGTTGTCAGCATTCCCCGTCATTAAGGCTTATCAAGTGCTGCCCCTGAAAAACCATGAACGTATTTATCTAGCCTAGTCTTTTCTCTTTTGTGTGTGAGTGCATTACTTTTAGTGGGGTGCCATGAGCCGTGGAAGTACTTCTAGTGTTGTCTTGGAGTTCTCTTGATACCCTCTGGGAGTGCTGTGAGGGTGTTGTCTAAAATGAGTGTTGCGTGAATGGAGTGTTATGGAAGTGTTGATCGAGGCTTCTGTCAGCGCTGTTGCATGGATTTATCTCTAAAGTGTTATCTTGGAGTTCTGGTGTTGTGGATATGTGAATGCTTTCTTCCAGAATGTCGTGAAATGGAGTGGATATGAAGCAGTTGAATTGAGTTGTCGTCTCTGATAATACCTTACTTAACGGAGGTTGGTGGAAAGCGTTGCACTTAAATGAGTGTTGTTTCAGAATGCCATGAATGGAGTGTCAGCCAGAAAGTGTTGATTTGAGGTCTTGTCGCTTCTGGAATACTTGCCTTACCAATGGAGCGCTTGGAAAGTTGAGTAAACGAGTGTTGCTTCGAGAGTATTCTTATACATTGGAGTTATGCTCAAGTGTCAGTGATAGGAAAGTATTATATTTATTGGTTTTTGTTTCTCTTTTATCATTCATAGAAAATGTTATGCCTGTTTTACATTTACATTTCGAGTTTTGGCAGGCAATGATGGAAGACTCTAGAACACTATTAGTAGGAGGGACTTAATCATTGTTGTGGTTTGTCTTTACTAGCTTATTTAAGTTTGGTATCCCTCTTCTAATCGTAGGGCCTTTTTCAAGTAATTCTAAGTCACAGCAGGTGAAGCACAACAGTGAAAGCACTCTTTTAAAAGTTGGTCATAGGATGTTATATATGTATTTTGTGGGATGGCTTAAATTTGAGTAATTAACAACAAAAACGTGGAATGGATGAAGCCAAAACAAACCTGAGAATGCACTAAACTCACTTCTACTCTTACTTGTAATAATTGATGTCTGTGTTCTTTGGGAATCTTTTACATTGTGGGCTTCCCTGACGTGTTTCTTCCTTGAGATTTGGGAATAGTCACATCCACCTCGCCAAGTGATGTGAGCCTCCCTTGTTCTGAATGGGGTGTGGGCAGACTTTACAAGGCTTTTATTAGGCCAGGCGTGATTTACATGAATTTAGACCACACAGACTACATGGTAGTGAATGCTGTGATTTCACATACTAAGTGACAAGCAAAAAGAAGTAGAGGGTGAAAAAAAAAATCATACAGTAAAAGCTTGAGGACTAAACTGCCTACATGTGCTGTCCTTATGACCACCTATCAATCCCCAGGACTTTAGTGAAACTTCTCGGGTTTTCAAGAATAAGCCATGGCAGGCAATCGCACCTAGGGGCCCTGAGCTGAAATTTGCGGTTGGCCTGTCAGGAAGGGTGATCCATGGCAGAAAAATCCTGTACTCTCAAACCAAGATGAGTGATTATAATGCATCACTCATCAACCTGTTCAGCCCTGGGTAAAGAGAAAAATAAGAAATGATGCCTATTTATAAAAACATTCTAGCCATGCTTTCATGAGGGGCTGAAGTCTGATTATCATCCAGGCTCCTCAAGAAAGCTCTTACCAAGTACTAAAGGCTGAAACGCAAAAACAAAACAAAAAAAATAAAAGAAGAGGGAAGATGATGAGGATGATGATGGAAGAGGAGAGAGGAAAACAGAGGATCTAGTTGAGCTCCAGGGGGGGGAAGAAGGTCAATATGAGCTGTGACAAGATGTGCACCATCATAAAACACTGCCCTGCAATTCACTAATGGGCTAAGGCTGACCATTAGGGCCCCCCATCAAGAAAAAACCAACCAGTGCTATAGGCCAAATGTTAAAAAGAGAAAAGAAAAAAAAGGGCAAGGCAGGATGTAGTTAAAAAGAATTATTGGGCAAAGTTAATTAAATGAGCAAGATTGTAAAACATGTGCCAGGTGGGAAGCTGAGGCTGAGGTATTGGCTAATTCAGGTAGTGAGTGTTGTGAATCCTTTTGTTCCTTCAAGGGTCTATTTGTCTCCAGATAGTAAGGCAAGATGAGGTGGTCGCACATTAATTCATACTTGTGTTTGCACCATCAATGGGAATGATTTTGAGGCCGAGGTATTGGCTATTCAGTAAAGAGAGGTTGTGAATCCTTTTGTTCCTTCATAGGGTTCATTTGCCCCAGATAAGGAAGTTGTGTGGCTTAACATTAATTCATATACTCTGTGTTTGCACCGTTATCACAGGGAATTATTTGTTTTTTGAAATTTGTGGTGTACATAATTATGTTTCATCTCATTTATATCTCTAGAATTGAGAGTTTGGAAGCATTATAACTTTGATTTAAATAAGTAAACAATTTATACATTACCACGTGCAAATATATAAATACTATAATATTCTGAAGACAGATATACTGCATTGTGTCGGGAGTACAGCTTTATTAATCTTGCCCAGTGATTGTTCCTTGTAAAGTGGATGTAGATCAGCATTTTCCTGGGGCCAATAATGTACTTCAAGGAGTCAAGTTTACTGCCGTCCTGAGGTAACGTTGGAAATTCCACTATGCACCACACAGGTCGAGGTGGCTGCTGCTGTGCCACATATAGTTTTTGACCTTTCAAGCAGAGTTTTCTCATGCTCCCTTTTGTAAAAAACTTGTTTGATGTAAAATAGTGAGATTTTTAGGAGTTTTCTTCATACAGTGGTAGTGCTGAGAATGATGCCAGAGCGTCATTCACACTTTTATAAAAAATTATGATGTCTGCATTGGGCTATTTGACAATGAACATTTCACTCTGTGCTGGTCAGGGTACCTAAGCATTATAATGGTGTTATTTACTCATTATTAACGAGAATGATGGTTGACAAACTATGCAAATGTATTAGTCTGTGTTGTTCTAAAAAATTTAAGGGCCATGAACCTCTCAGTATTTGGGCTAATTGGTGGCCTTACACTTGGTTTTGAAGTCGTCGATATTGGATTTAGTGTTTGTGAGAGTAGAGATTTTTATGCCTCATTTACTAAGTGAATTGCTTTAAGGAAAGTTTGTGAGGTGTTGAAGAAGCATTGCAGCTGTTGTGTGAGCTGTGTGGGAAACGATGACATACTTCTTCAAGGGTTGTGTGGAGGGGTGAAAGTGACGAGATCCAAAGCTGCGAGAACACTGAACATCACCCATGACGATCGTGGGCGCGTCTCTGGGAACAGTGGATGCGAGGGGGGGGGTGAGTGTTATCAGTGAGGTTCTTGAAGCTTTCCCAACGAGTGGCTCTTCTTTGATGTGTACAATCATGTGGTGGCAAAAGTATATTTTATTCTTGCTCCTTTGGAGAGGCGAGCTTCCTCTCACACAGTGCTGCAGCATTGATTTTCGCAGCAGAGGGAGACAGATGGTGATGGACCTCCACTGCCTACGCCTGGTAGCAGTTGCCACAGCAGCCAGCCAGCCAACCCTGTTCTGTCATTGGCTGTTCGTCATGGGACTGACCTTCAGGACTTCATACAAGTGACCTGGGCCTATATATTCTCAAACATTTTCGGGCTCACATCCACATTCAAGGCTTTTGTTCGAAGGTGTGGGTATTTCCATGGGTGGTTGGTATGAGCCTTATCAAGTTATCAGGAAGACCGATGGTTTGCTATGTCAATGCAGTATGGTGAAAGCAAGTGGCGGCGTGTTTTACATTTCCTCTTGGTTAGGTCATTCTGAGTCTTCCCTGATTTATATTTCCTTGGCTGCCGCTTCTGGACCCCAGAGATAGCTGATAAGGCCCTTTCCGGCTCATACCATGTCCAGAGGGAAGGACTCATGAGCAAGATCTAAAAGAATGGGTTATTTAGATTTATTTATTTAGACTCGAGCTTGCTCATGAGAACGCGGCTTTTAATCACCTCTGCGTGGCCTTTGGAAAATATTTCTCTGTCTGAAAGCCGAAATCAGATCTTCGGAGAATTACAGTGCCTGGGTGCGCATCAAGGAGTTTTTGATGTCCCTGTGTGTACAGTTGCCTGGGCTGGCCATGACTGTGGAGTAATACACTGGAGTCCTTTTTTTGGGCCGGTTAACAGGACACCACCCACGCCCAAGGATGAGGGACCTTTCCTCGTCCTTGCTCTTATGCAGACGCACCGCCCGTCAGTGAGGGAAATATTTTTCTCACATTTGCAATCAAGTTAGGGTAAAAAGCAAGTAGTGGGGTCTTTGTTCATTTCCTCCCGCACGCATGTAGACCGTTTGGTGTATTGTGTAGGTGTTACTAGCCTGCTGTCAAAATTTCTTGGTAACAATGACGAAAAACAAAAGTGTAACTTTACATAATTAAATTTGTATAAAAAAGTGCGATTAGTTTGCTCCTCGGCAATCATATCCTTAGTTTGGAATATTGTCGCCTAAGCAAAATTCGAACACGTGCGTTGCTATAAATAGTGACAGGATACAGTTACTGTCAGCAATACTTCAGTGCGTATTTTAGTAGAGAGCCTTTCATTCACTTTCATTTTGCTCAATTTCACTCTTCATTTCACTCTGGTTTGATGTCTCTAATTATTCCCCTGCTTCACATTATTTTCTCCTCTCGTTATGATAAGTACAGAATCGCCTAATCAGCTTACAAAACTGCCAGGATGCCAGGAACCAACTTAGGGTGTTATATCCGTAATTGCAATATAAAAAGCGGTTGAGAGTCTAAATTTCGCCACCATTGTGATTATAAAAAACTCCTCAACAATAAAGACGCAAACCAACCATAGCCTTGATAAATAAGTTCAGATAATGGCACAGTGACATCAGTGGTTGTAGGGTCCTAAATTATACCTTCAGACTCTCCTTTTGGAGGCTCGGTCTACGTCGTTGCCAACTCATAGATCTGATCAATACACGTGGGAGATGAGGCGACAATCGTTGTATTAAATGGAAACAGCAAAACATGGAGTGTAATAAGAAAGAATGGAAGAAAAGAAGATAGTACCAGATAGCTAGAGAATGGTATTGCGCAAATGCTCACCTTCTACTCTTTTCTCCCCTCTTCATCTCCTCAATCAGTTCTCTCTCCTCAACTTGCTATCCTTTCTTTCGTCGCCATCCTTTTCCTGCTCTCCAGTCCTTATTAGAATATGGTCTCCCAGCACTCACTTCTCTACCAGCTCCTCTCCTCGTTCCCTGTCACTTAGCCTCCTATCTAGCGGACCTTCCCTCTCCCATCTCTCTCCTTTTCTCCCCTAATCCTTTTCCTATGACCTCTCCCTCTCGATCCCTACCTGCCCTCCACTCTTCTCTCTCTCCTCCCCATCAGTCTGGCCCCTACCTTCCTTCTTTTTCCTCTCTTAGACCCTTTTTCCCCTAATCCTCACTATGCGTAAGCCTTTCCTCTCCTTCTCCCCAAGTCTCTTTTTCCTTTCCTTCTCCTAAAAAAAAACTCCCATCCTGATCCCGTACCTCGCCCCCACTGATCCCTTTTTTCCTGACTCCCTCTCCTTTCCTCCTCCCATAGGCTCCCTTTCTCCTCAATCTCACCTGCAAGGTCTCCCTCTCCCATCCCACCTCCCCCGCCCTCCCACTTCTCCTTTCTTTCTTCCCATGAACTCCCCTCTCACTCCAACCTCCACTAAGCAAGCTTCTCCTCCCATCCCACTCCCCCCTGCCCTCTCCTTTCTTTTCCCATGACTCTTCTCCCAAACCCTCACTTAGGAAAGCTCTCTCTTCCATCCCACTCCCCTGCCTCTCCTTTCTTTCTTTTTTCCCATTATGACTTCTTTCTCCCCAATCCTCACCAGCAAGCTTTCTCCCTCTCCCATCCCACTCCTGCCTCTCTCCCACTCTCTCCCTTTTCCCCATGACTTCTTTCTCCCCAACCCTCACCAGGCAAAGCTTTCTCCCTCTCCCATCCCCCCCACTCTCCCTCCCTTCTTTCTCTCTTTCCCTCCTCAACCCTTACTACAACCCTCTTCCTCCCTCCCAGGCTCCTCCTCCCTCCCCCACCGTCTCCCCAGCCAGCAGCGAGCCAGGCAGCAGCAGTGTGGGAGAGCCGAGTGAGCAAGTTGGGAGCTTATTGCCACCAGTCGGTCTGAGAAGCTGGTGGTGTGGAGACGTGTGCATTCCTAATGATGCAAAAGGTGTGTTAGCTAGGTGTTTACAGGAAAAGCCAAGAAGGATGGGAAGTAATGGAATAGGCGGAGGATGACAGTGGATATTACCACAGGGGAGATCACCATGGGGGGAGAAAAGGGGGAGTAAAGGAGGTGCATCTTCACTTGGGCACTTTATGGTGTCTGGACTTCTGAGGCTGCAGAGGAGCAGACAAAGATGACGAAGAGAACAGTCCCTCCTGGAGATCTCCCTTCGGGGACATCGAGGAGGCCACAACTGGGCCCTGAGGCGTCCAGCATAACCCCCAGAGCCAAGTGGGGGTCATCACATATGCTAAGAAGACGTGTGTGAGATCTGTTATATTTTCTGATAGTTCCTCACCAAGCTTCCTTTCTCAACGCTGTGTCTCTTTGCTTCTCACAGGTAGGTTAAAGCTGGTTTTTATGTCTCCCTCTCTTCTTGTCTCTTTCTCCTCTTCGTTATTCTTCTCTTCTCATCCCTCTTTCTCCTCTTCGTTACTCTTCTCACCTCTTTCTTCCTCCTCCTTCTTCAACGCTGCTGTCTCTTTGGTTAGCAGGTAGGTTAGGGCTGGTTTTCCCTTCTTCCCTCTTCTCCTCTTCGTTTTCTCTTCTCATCCTCTCTTTCTCCTTCTTCGTTGTATTTCCTTCACCTCTTCCTCCCTTCAACGCTTGCTGTCTCTATATAGGTTAGGCTGGTTTTCTTCCCTTCTTCCTTTCTCCTTCCTTTCGTTTCTCTCTCATCCTCTCTTTTCTCTCTAATTCTGCCATGTCTTTGCTTTCTTTGGAGCAGGTAGGTTGTGGGGGCTGGCTTTCGTGTTCCTTTCCTTTTCTCCTCTTCTTTGATCTTAATTATTGTCTCTTTCCTCCTCTTCGTTTCCTCTTCTTTCATCCTCTTCTTTCTCCTCTTCAACGCCATGTCTCTTGCTTAACTACAGTAGTAGGTTGGAGCTGGTTTTCCCTTCTCCTCTTGTCTCTCCTCTCCTTCACATTATTTTCCTTCCTTGTCGCTCTCTTCTTCTCCTTGTCGTTTCTCTTTCTCTACAGCCATGTCTCTTGAATATAGTTGTGGTAGAGCTTGGTTTTGTGTCTCCATCTCGAGTCTCTCCTCTCTTCCTTTCTCCTCTCTCACGTCTTCTCCTTTTGTTTTCTCTTCCCTCTTCTTCGTTTATTCTCCTCTCTCTCATCTTCCTGCTCCTTGTCCATTTCTCCTCTTACTTCTTGTTTTCTCTTTCCTCGTCTTTTTCTCTCTCCTCCTTCCTTCTTCTTCTTTTCGTCTTGTGTTTACGTAAGTACTGTTATTTCTGGGGTCTCTCATATTTTTCTTTCTCCTCTCATGCTAATGTTCTTCCTTCCTCTCCTCCCTTCCTCCTCCTCCTGTTCTCATTTCCTCCACCTGTTTCTCTTGTTAATCTTAGCTCTTCATCTCTTTAAGTTTGCAAAATATAGCCATTCTCTCTCTCTCTCTCGATACATGACCTTTAAATCTTATTCTGTAATTTTCTTACACAAGCAGGAACACACATTCTCAAGCATTTCCCTGTATTAAAAAGAAGAAAATGATACATGATGTTGATTGCTTACTCACCTATTTTTGTTAGGTAATGCAATTACAGGTGTTATGGGTCTTTATTTTATTTATTTACTGCTATTATTATTGTTAATATTGTTATTATTATTATTATTATTATTATTATTATTATTAGCATAGTGACTAGTTTCCATGCGGAATTTAATCAAGGCTATTCTCCTTCCTCCCCACCCCCTTGCTTAGGCTCTAGGATGTCCCCTCTCCCCACCTCCTTGGTAAATCTACCCTCCCCTGCTCCCCCTATATTCTCTCTCCATTGGACCCCTCACCCCTTCCTCCCACCCTCCTAACTCAACTCCCCTTCCTTATCCCCTCTCCTTGACCTACCCTAACCTCTCCCTCTTCACCCTAACCCTAAACCTACTCTAACTCTCCACCTTCCCTCACTCACTCTCTCCAGCCTCCTAACTCCAACTTAACTCCCAATTCCTCCTTCACTCTTACCATACCAAACTTCTCTCAATGCCACCCTCCCCTAACCTAACCCATCCCCTCCCCAATCTCCCTTCTAAGCCAACCAAGTCTCCCCTTTCTTTCCTTTTCTAATTCCATCTCCCATCTCATCTCCCTCTCCCAACTCTAACTCTAACCTTCCTGTGGCTTTCTCACCCTTTTCTAACCCAACCTGTTCTCCCCCTTTCTCCCCTTTCTAACCTTACCTTAATTCTCCTTTTCACCCCTCTTTCTAACCTAACTTCCATCTTCCCCTCTCACACCCTCCCCTGAACTCCAATCCTCCCCCTTTCCTGGCATCCTTTTTTTCTAAAAGGGTGATTAGTAGCATATTTAGTCTTGATCGAGGTTTTAAAAGGTGAGTGTAGCATTTTTACTCCTGGTCATAGTTTAAAAAGGGTGAGTGTAACATCTTTACACTTGGTCATGGATTTTGTAGTGGGTTGAAAAGATTGATTGCGAAGTAGTTCATTGTTGCAAAAAGGTGATAAAGCAGGTATTAAAAGTGGGTTAGGTGGAAGTTTTTTTTTTATCTTATTTCTTATGTGTTCGGTGTTTCATTTTGTTGGTTTTCAGTTTTTTATATATTTCTTTATTTGTTGTTTTGGTAAAAGGCTATTGTGTTTTTTTATAGTCATGTTAAAACTACTCAATACCGTTTTACCATTGACTTATAGTTAACAAAATTGCCTTTCGTTGGGGTTACCGCTTTATTTATTATTAAGTTACGTACATGATTGATTTTTTATTGGTTATCTACATATTTTTTTGCTTTAACTCATTCCTTTGCGTGAAGTAAGATTCTGTTTCACCGGGTTTTCTGACAACAAAAATGGTACAGGTTCGCTAACGCTAACAGGGATTTATTCCACGGCGAAAAGTGTGACACCTTATATGTCGTATTGTCTATGCTGACCTTATTGGTTGATGGCTTCCTTGTATTCTTTAGCACCTTCTCATGGTTTAATTTGACTCTTTTTCATTGAGTGAAGGACATGAGTGGATGAGTGTCACAGGGTCTATATTAAAAACACAGACCATCACATCCCTGCTCATCAGTCTGCACCTTGTTCCTTACATGTTGTTCTATCTCTATTGATTTCTCTAGTCAGGTATTTTATCTGTTATAATAGAGCATTCGCTTTCTTGTGACTGTAGCATGGCCCTGGGAGCCTGTGCTATTACGTGGAACCTTTTGAGCCTGTGGGAAGTCTTATTGTATTATAGTAACTCACATTTTGGAGATTTCGTATCAGTTAATAGTATCTATAGTATCTTTGTATTTGTTGCATTATACAAAACAAAATCATACATATAAATTTTTTTATTTGTTCAAGTTCTTATTACAATAATCTTTCAAAATATCTTCACACTTTGCCCTGGTTAACTTGATGTAAAGATAGCATTTCACAACTATCATCAAAGCACCAATCAGTATTGGCTTTTACAAATGTACATGCTTTGGTATATGAAATATTAAGTAAGGCATAATATTTATATATATTCTTTTGATTTTCAATAACAAATGTCCTTGTATTTGTCTTGCAAACTTGATGCAAATGATAGCAGTTCAGAAATCATAAGGCCCTTCGATATTGGTGGTTTTTAAGCAGAACATATTGGCTTCAGCCAAAGAAATATTAATATATAAGGGAACAACGCAATACAATAACATTTCAGAATCGTATAAGGAGAAAAGATAGTTTTGATTTTATGCAGAATCTGTTAGCTTGCTGTTGATAAATATATTATACAAAGGAACAATATGAAAGCAAGGAAATGTTTGCTGATTAGAAGCAAGAATTGTATGGACTGAATGGCAGGGAAGAAGAGCAAGAGGTGCATAAAAAATTAAAGACAAAGTAGTTTTAACCCATAAGTTGTAAGCTTGTGACACCCCTATTGGGCTGTTCTTGAGCGAAAGTGACATATCCCCACATATCACAGACTCACTTTCCGTCCATTGCAAGGTGGATGAGGATGCAACCTGCAGTGTATGCCCCCATTGATTGACTGAACACTTCCCAAAAATAGTCAAGTTGTGAACCAAGGATACAAGGCATCACTCTGTTAATTTCTCTTCCATCACTTTAGTCAGTCACCTGGCAGTCACGACAAGAGGCTGGATAGTTGATTTTTCATGGAGAGACGCCATCAGGGAAATGAATACTGGTTTGAAGAAAGAAAATGCCACACTCAAAGTTAATTAAGGGCATACCCCACTGAGTATCTTGTTGCCTTTAGTGACAGTTTGATTTCACGTCCTGTGGGCAAGCCTTTAGTAAAAAAAAAAAAAAATACGGTAAGTAATATACTTTAAAATAAATAAATAAAAAGCTTAATTAACTAGTAAAAATAATTCTTAAACCTATAATATACTAATTGAACAAGGCATCCTACTTACAGTTCTTCCCAAATTTTCCATGAGTTTTTTATTTTTCATTTATGAATCACCAAAAAGAGCTGAAGAAAAACACTCACTTTATTGGACCCTAAAAGAGGGACAAGATTCAGGAAGGTCGCAAAATTAATTAAAACTATTGATCTACTCAATTTGGTATAATGAAAGGATATGGCCCCTATATGAGTGTACGTAGTAAAGTCTCTTCTTGCATTCTTAGTATTTTATTGACTTTGCATTATCTATTTGCATTTTTACTGTTGGTCAAGCTTGTAATATGTCTAAATGTGTGTGTGTGTGTGTGTGTGTGTGTAGGGGGGGCTTGCTTCTAGAGGTTGGGGTTTTGGCCATGAGTGAGCCAGGCGTGAGCGGTTCTGGCCCTTGGTTCTTGGCAAGCACTCCTCCTGCTGTGTTGGGTGATGAAAGTTGTGAGGAGCTGCTAGTTGGTGTTGTGGTGCCTGGGCGCTGTCATCTGCCCCTCCACTATTTTTATTACTTACTGTTGTTTAAGGTATTATTGTTATTACTACTACTACTACTACTACTACTATACTTTTTTCATGTCTATCTTTTTTTTCTATATATTTTATTCTTCTATTTTTTTTCTCTTCTTCTTCTTCTTCTTCAGTCAACTAATCCTACTCTTTATTTCTTTATTTCTTTTCTTCTTCTTCTTCTTCTTCTTCTTCTTCTTCTTCTTCAATCAACTAATCCTTCTCTATATATCTTTTTTTCTTTTCTTCTTCTTCAATCAACTAATCCTTCTCTTTATATCTTTTTTTCTTTTCTTCTTCTTCTTCTTCTTCTTCTTCTTCTTTGCCTTGGGGAAATCAAGAGGAAAACTTTAAGAAAAGCTCTCCAGTATATCATGTCGCTGTTTATAGAATGGAAAAGTTAATAAAAGTCAAATCATGTACTTTTCATCTATGCAACCTGTCCGCTGTAATTGGCACGGATTTTGCCTTCACTGGTAGGCTGGTAACATATACTCCCAGTTCTTTCTCTCCCCTCTGTATTGGATAGCACTTGGTGTGTGTGTGTGTGTGTGTGTGTGTGTGTGTGCGCATAAGATATTGTTTGGATTTGCTGCAACAATACCTATCACTTGAGCTCTTAATTAAATTCCGGTCAGTACACTTTCAATACAGAGGCAACCCGCAGCATTTTAAGACCACCATGGGCACCACCTTGGGCTCACTATGCTGGTATCACTGCATCCACCGTCACCTCTGAACATTTCCAGAGCCTTTGTAGCCTCACACAACTGCATCTTCAAAGTCAAAGCACAGCCATAATACTTAACCTCTCTTTTGGCTACTCTTTAGTTTTTACTTTTGTGGGAGCGCTGAGAAGGGCTTTTTTTGCATCCCTTGATGAAAAAAAAAATGCTGCAGAGTTTTTATGTTGGTTTACTGATTTTCCTTTGTTCTATTAGGAGCTGACCTTCGATAACAAGCAGAGTGCGAGTCACTATTTTAAAGATTGGACATTGGTATTACTCACCCTTTGATAGCACAATCACAGCTCTAAACTTAACCGGGAAATTCCACTGATAAAGAAATTCAATTAAATGAGAAAAATGGTTACCGCTCTGATAAGTTGATGAGCCTATACGTAGTTCCTTACATCAACCCTGTCAAGAATATTACTTCCAACATAGCAACAGCTGCAGACAAGTTGTTTTTTGTTTATGCTGAGGCATCTTATGCATCTTATGTACTCTTGACATACTTTTGCCCACAAGGGATAAAAATAGACACATTACATTGGGGGTATAAACTGTAGTCTAGCCTCAGTGCTCATTGCTGTCCCATTGGCTCTTAACCCCTTGACTGCCGATTCCCTGCAAGAAGACATCACCAAGCTACAGGTATGGAACAAAAAGTGGCTGCTATAATTCAATGAAGAAAAATGTAAAGTCCTGCACACCAGTACCACATGGGAAACACTCCACTATCCATCACAGAGGCAGATAAAAACCTGGGAGTATAATTTTACCAGGGTACCAGTAAAAGCCAAATCTGTGCCAATCACAGCAGACGGGTTAAGTTGATGTGTGTAGTAGCTTGTAAGGTGTACTTCTGTCTTGTTATCTCTGTAGGCCTTAATTACCTGCCCTTGTGTGTTCGTGTGGCTTCCCTGTATTCCTCTTTGTTATCTCTGTTGTATAACCACACCTGCTCATAATGGCGTTGTTTACAGGTAGGGCCGAGGCACTTGAATTGCGTAATCGTGTATAGATAGTTATGTAATGGAGGTGTAGGGAGCTTACTTTTTACGATTGGCATATAGATTGATAGATAGATAGTTGGCCTTTTCATTTCTGTTTGATGTGGAAAAGGAAGTGAAAGGCAAATCATATTTTTCTTTTTTTCTACTTAAATTTATTGGAGGTAGGTACTTTATTATTATTATTATTATTATTTTTTTTTTTTTTTACAGTAGGGCAGAAAAAAGAGAAAAATGGAAAAGAAAGTAAAAGGCAAATCATACTGTTCTTTTTTTCTACTTAAATTTATTGGAGGTACTTTTTTTTTTTTCAGTATAGGAAGGAGCTCAAGGGCAGGAAAAAAAAGAGAAAAAAAAGTCCACTAATCACTGCCCTTATTAAAAAGTGTATAGATGAGTGGCCAAAAGAAAGGTCAGTTTGGGGTATAGTAAGCGTTTTTATTTTTGTGTACATAGATAGATAGCTTTATGTCCCTTTCATCCTTATCTGTTTTGGAAAAGTTAGTAAAAGTTAAATCATGTTCTTTTCTTTTATTTAACCTGTCCTCTGTAATTGGCATGGATCTGGCTTTCACTGGTAGCCTGGTAACATACACTCCCAGGTCTTTCTCTGCCTCTGTGGTGGATAGTGGAGTGTTTCCCATGTGGTATTGGTATGCATTGGTGCGCTGGATATCCCCTCCCAAGGTGCATGACAACATTTTTCCTCATTGAATGGTAGCAGCCACTTTTTGTTCCATTCCTGTAGCTTGGTGATGTCTTCTTGTAAGGAAATCCGCAGTCGAGGGGTTAAATTTACTGGATAAGCAAATAATGGGCATTTAGCTGTTGTACCATGATCTTAGCGCTGCTGGTGTGCCAAAATATACAAATAGAACAGTAGCGTTTAATGGTAATGTTCACGGCATGCACAGGTTATTGGGTACCGGTAATTAATATGGTAAATGATCTTCAAATAAAGCAACACTTGTGGTTGTAGGGCGTGCACTCTCTCTCGCTCTCGCTCTCACTCGCTCTTGCACTCTCTCTCTCGCTCTTGCCCTCTTTCTCTCTTTCTCTCTCGTGGCCTTGCTTGCAGTGACTGATAAGCTGATGGTGTGTAGCTCCCAAGTGTGCGTGTGACTGTGTGTGTGTGTGTGTGTGTGTGTGTGTGTGTGTGTGGTGGGGGAGGGGGGATAAGTGTGTGTGCATGTGTGTGTGTTCTTACTTTGTTCTTACCTTTTCACATCTTACAGTATCAAATCAACCTTGTAGTGTCTTGTATTCTATCACATTTTTATCGTATAATTCCTTAAGCTTTTATTTATTTATTTATTTGTTATTATTTTTTTTTTTTTTACAACAAAGGACAAGGCTCCAGGGCAACAAAAAGAGTACAAAAAAAAGTCCGCTACTCACCGCTCCCGATACTTTGTTGCATGTGTTTTCGTTTGGTGCGGTATTACGTTTATTAATTGTTCGGCTCAGATGACAGAACCTGCTCGTGTCGTAAACATTTCTCCTCATGTGTGTGTGTGTGTGTGTGTGTGTGTGTGTGAGTGAGTGTGAGGCAGTATCTGATGAGCTCAATGAACCTCCATAGTTGTGTTTTCTCCTCAAGGTTCTTTTTTCTATATATAGCTTACGTTTAACTTCTTGGTGGACAAACAGCGAGTGAGTGAGTGAGTGAGAGGATTCTGTTCGGTCTTTTCTGACGTGACAAAGAAAGCACCCCAGTGGCCTTTGCTTGAGGTCTTGAAGCATAAAGATGGAAATAGAGGAAAGCACGTGAATATAAGAATAGGAAATTGTTGAAAGGAAAAGCAAAGAAATATAAATGGTCGTGTATACCTATCATAGAATCCTCGTTTTCTCTTTAGTTTTCCTTTAAATGTTGTATTCTTTTAACTCACATGCTTTGCAGCAAGAGGATAGAGGTAAGACAAAGTGTACATGAATATAAGAACAACAAAAAGAGGAAGTAGAGTTTGTAATATGGATGAAAGCATACTGATATACATATAGATAGAACTGATTGTAAAGGAACGGCCAAGGAAGAGGGAACTTATATATCGTCACCTTCATAAACCAAGGGCCTAAGTCATTATTTTCTGCTTTACAGGAAATCAAAAAAGAACTGCCATTATCTCATTTGGCTTAAGATTTAGGCAGAAAATGAAAAGGCCAATTCTAGAACACTCAAACCCTGAATGACGAAGACAACTGTACAAAAATGGGCGTCACTTGTTGAAAAATTGATGTAGACACAAACCTGGAAATCGCTGAAAAATGACTTAGGGGATTATTTTATGAGGGTGACGATATATGAAGCACTGAGATTATCGTACCCAAAGCATCGTATTTACCGGTTTCTGACCCATAACTATTGCCAAGAAACAGCATTAATTACCCATTTTAACTATAACTGTATGTGAAGCCAGTTGTTGGGGTGGAAGAGGCAGTTTTTGGGTTGGAAATTGGCAAACATAAGAGGCTAAGTGCGACAATCTGGCAGCGTTGGTAAAAAAGGGGGAAGACTCGGCCATACTGATATCCACATATGTAGTTGGAATTTTAAGGGAATGGCTGAGGAAGGGAGGGCCTTTAATATGTACAAAAGGGGGAAGACTCTGCCATAGTACTCATATCTACATAGTTGGAATTTATCTTAAAGGAATGGCTGAGGAAGGGAGGGCTTTTAATATGTACATAGGGGGAAGACTCTGCCATCCTCATATCCACATAGTTGGAATTTTAAAGGAATGGCTGAGGAAGGGAGGGCTTTTAACATGTACAGAGGAGGAAATGCTACAATGTGCTAAAATGCCCGCTCATATACTTAATTATATCTTGAGTTTGTTTACATTTCTATTGAGAGGAGTGAGGAAGGGATGAGGTGAGGGAGGGAGGGAGTGCATTGTAAGAACTAGGGATATTTTAGTTTTTCTGTCAAGGTTAGCAAGATAGCCGGGCAGCCTCGTGGTGGTGGTGGTGGCGGTGGTGAGGGGAGGGGGGTGGTGGTGTGGGTGGTGGAGGTGAGGGTGGTGTGGGTGGTGGTGGTGGTGGTGAAGAAAAGTACACAAATATATGAATCAGACAGTATTTAAAGGGACAAAAAAGAAAAAAATAGAATAGTAAATAAAAAAAAGTGACATGATGGTGGACTGAAAGATGTGTATGTCCCAGAATGTTAAATGAAAATGAAAAAATAAACTTGAAACTGAACACTAAGAAAAGGAAGGGATGAAAATGAAGAAAAGAAGGAAGGGAAAAAAAGGAAGAAAAGAAGGAAGTGATAAAAAGGAAGAAAAGAAGGAAGGGAAAACAAAATGAAGAAAAGAAGGAAGGGAAAACAAAATGAAGAAAAGAAGGAAGGGAAAACAAAATGAAGAAACGAATGAAGGACAACAAACTAAAGAAAAGAAGGACGGGAAAACAAAATGAAGAAAAGAAGGAAGGGAAAACAAAATGAAGAAAAGAAGGAAGGGAAAACAAAATGAAGAAAAGAAGGAAGGGAAAACAAAATGAAGAAAAGAAGGAAGGGAAAACAAAATAAAGAAAAGAAGGAAGGGAAAACAAAATGAAGAAAAGAAGGAAGGGAAAACAAAATAAAGAAAAGAAGGAAGGGAAAAAAAGGAAGAAAAGAAGGAAGGGAAAAACGAAAGAAAAGAAGGAAGGGGAAAAAATATAGGTAAATAAAGATCAATGGAAAGGAAGGATTGAGTAAAGAAAAAGAAAGATAAAGTGATGTTTTTTCATATCATACTATTTCCTTTATCATCAGCCATCATCATCTGCATCATCATCACTATCTAACTCTTATTTACCACAAAGATACATAGGTCATATTATAAGACATATTGCCCAAGAACTCATATGTGACAAGGCTTTCGTAGGAGTTTTGGGCATTTCCAGGGGTGGTTTTATGACCTTGGTGGTAGTTTGACCCTTCCTCTGTACCATGAACCTAAAGAAACACTCATTAGAGCCTGACTGACCCCCTCTTTGACCAATAGAAATAGCTGATATGAGAAGCGAAAGTGTCTTATAATACCAACCATAGTCACTTATTCATTATAGGCCTACCAACAAAACACTAAGGGACTGAAAGATGCTTATATAAGGTCACTGTTAAGGTGTTTACATACGGGGCAGGGAAGCTTAGGCAAGAAAGAGTAAGACAAGATTTTTTTGGTAAGGGATATTTTTTTCTCTTTACAACTTTTTACTAATGCCACTGTCCTCAAACGTTTCCTAGCGGTTCTGTCTGATGCTAAAACGTTTCCAGGAGGTTCTGTCTGATGCTGAAACGTTTCCTTGAGGTTCTGTCTAATGCTAAAACGTTTCCAAGAGGTTCTGTCTGATGCTAAAACGTTTCCAGAAGGTTCTGTCTGATTCTAAAACGTTTCCTAGAGGTTCTGTCTGATGCTAAAACGTTTCCAAGGAGTTCTGTCTGATGCTTAAGCGTTTACAAGAGGTTCTGTCTGATTCTAAAACGTTTCCTAGAGATTATGTCTGATGCTAAAACGTTTCCAGGAGGTTCTGTCTGATGCTAAAACGTTTCCAAGAGGTTCTGTCTGATGTTAAAACGTTTCCTAGAGGTTCTGGCTGATGCTAAAACGTTTCCAAGAGGTTCTGTCTGATGCTAAAACGTTTCCTAGAGATTCTGTCTGATGCTAAAACGTTTCCAAGGGGTTCTTTATTTTGTTAAAAAGTTTCCTATAGGTTCTGGCTGATGCTAAAACGTTTCCAAGAGGTTCTGTCTGATGCTAAAACGTTTCCTAGAGATTCTGTCTGATGCTAAAACGTTTCCAAGGGGTTCTGTCTGATGCTAAAACGTTTCCTAGAGGTTCTGTTTGATGCTAAAACGTTTCCTAGAGGTTCTGTCTGATGCTAAAACGTTTCCAGAAGGTTCTGTCTGATGCTAAAACGTTTCCAAGAGGTTCTGTCTGATGCTAAAACGTTTCCAAGGGGTTCTGTCTGATGCTAAAACGTTTCCTTGAGGTTCTGTCTGATGCTAAAACGTTTCCAAGAGGTTCTGTCTGATGCTAAAACGTTTCCTAGTGGTTCTGTCGGATGCTAAAACGTTTCCTAGTGGTTCTGTCGGATGCTAAAACGTTTCCAAGAAGTTCTGTCTGATGCTAAAACGTTTCCTAGTGGTTCTGTCGGATGCTAAAACGTTTCCAAGAAGTTCTGTCGGATGCTTAAACGTTTCCAAGAGGTTCTGTCGGATGCTATAACGTTTCCAAGAGGTTCTGTCCTATGCTAAAACGTTTCTTAGAGATTCTGTCTGATGCTGAAACGTTTCCAAGAGGTTCTGTCTCGTGCTAAAACGTTTCCTAGAGGTTCTGTCTCGTGCTAAAACGTTTCCTAGAGGTTCTGTCTGATGCTGAAACGTTTCCAAGAGGTTCTGTCCTATGCTAAAACGTTTCTTAGAGGTTCTGTCTCGTGCTAAAACGTTTCCTAGAGGTTCTGTCTGATGCTGAAACGTTTCCAAGAGGTTCTGTCCTATGCTAAAACGTTTCCTAGAGGTTCTGTCTCGTGCTAAAACGTTTCCTAGAGGTTCTGTCTGATGCTGAAACGTTTCCTAGAGGTTATGTCTGATGCTGAAACGTTTCCTAGAGGCTCTTTCTGATGCTGAAACGTTTTCAAGAGGTTCTGTCTGATGCTAAAACGTTTCCTGGAGGTTCTGTCTGATGCTAAAACGTTCGCAAGAGGTTCTGTTTGATATGTGTTGATTTGATTTCCAGACTTCAGAATTGTGGAAAGTTACCTCTAATAAATGTAAATTAAGGGGGGATATATTTTAAATCTTAACCTGATATTTTCTCGCTCTCCCTGGTCCATTAGAGACACCTGTTGCCTCTAAATAACTAACATGAGTTAGTAATATATAGTGTAAATAAAACCAAAATACATAGTGATTATAAATAAGATAGTGGATGAAATATGTTGTATAAAATTAAGTAAGAGTATGGAATAAGTAAGTAATAAATAAATATGTTAAGTAATAGATAAGTAAAGAAATCAATGAGTGACTATAATAGTTAATAAATACTAACATAAAAAATAAGATAGTGGATAATGGATGATATAGATGGAAGTAAATATCGAGGTATACCCCTGTCACTCTACTTCCTCCTCCTCCTCTTCCTCTTCCTTCTCCTCCTCCTTCTATATCCTTGCCAATACCTATCCATCATCGTTTTTCATATTTTTCTTTTCTCCTTTTTACTTATCACTCTCTGTTTCTCTTTCTCATTTATTTTATTTATTAATGTGTTCGGTTTCCCCCTGCTCCTCCTCCTCTTCTTCTTCTTCTTCTTCTTCTTCTTTCTCCCTCCCTTGTCAAGTATTAGGAAGTTTAAAAAGCATTCGAATTAAGATAAATGGTCATGTTAGATATCCCTCCTCCTCTTCCTCCTCCTCCTCCTCCTCCTCCTCCTCCTCTTCCTCCTCCTCCTCCTGTCAGTGCCCCCCTTCAGTTGTTTAATGGGGTTTTGATTGTACTTAAGGGGATGATCTTCCATTTTTGTGCATAGCGTTGTGTGTGTGGTCCAGTTAGGTATATGTCTCTCTCTCTCTCTCTCTCTCTCTCTCTCTCTCTCTCTCTCTCTCTCTCTCTCCCCATGGCTCCTTTTCTCTCCCCCCTTCCTCCCTACATCCTGTTTCTCCCTCTCTCCTCTCCCGCCATACATAATACATACATTCTTATACTCCTTCATTTCCTTCCTCCCTCTCTCCCTTTTCTCCTTCCCTCCCTTTCTCCTTCATATACGTTTACTACCCAGCATCCCTTCCCTTCTCCCTTTTTCTTCCCTTCACTTCCTCCCTCTCTCCTTGCCTTTTACCTCCCCTTCCTCTCCCTTCTTTCCTCTTATTTTATTTCTCCCTTCCTCTTCCCTTCCTTCCCTGCCTCTCTCTTTTCCTCCTACCTTACCTTTCCTTTTTTCTTCCCATTTCCCTTCCTCTTCTCCTCCCTTCCATGTCTCTACTTTCCTCTTCCTTTCTCTTCTTTTCTCTTTCCTTCCTCTTCCTTTCTCGTACCTTACTTTTCCTTTATCTTCCTATCTCCCTTCCTCTTCCCTTCCTCATCTTTTCTTTCCTTCCCTTCCCTTCCTTTTTCTTTGTTTCCTTCCTCTTCCTTCCTCTCATCTTTCTCTTTCTCTTACCATTCTTTCGTCTTCCCTTACCTTCCCCTCCCTTCCATTCTCTTCCCTCTTCCTCTCAACATCACATACCATTATTACCCAACATCCCCTCCCTTCTCCCTCCCTTCCTCCTCCTCCCCCTCCCTCCCCTCCCCCCAGCCAGGGTCCAAGCGAGTGGCATTTGGGCAGTGCCAGACGCCCTCTCTCGCCCCTCCCCCCCAACCCTCCTTACCGGTCCTTACGACTTCCTGTACTCACCTGCTGGCTGGCTCACCTGGGACCTTGGATACACCTGGTGGTGGTGGTGGTGAATGGTGATGATGATGGTGGTGGTGATGATGATAGTGGTGGTGGTTTCATCTTCTTTCTTCTTCTTCTTCCTCTTCTTCCACTCTTTCCCCTGCCAAGAAAAAGAAATAAAGAGGAGGAGGAGGATAGGAGACAGTTGTGGTGGTGGTAGTGGTGTGAGTGTGTGTAGGGGGGGGGGGTAAGAGGAAGAGGAAGAGAGAGAGAAAGAGAGAGATAAGATCAGATAGATGGAAAGAAAGGAAGAAAGAGTGCAAAGGACAGTTGAAGAAAGTAAAACAAAGATAGAGGAAAAGGAAGGAAATTAGCAAGAAAAAGAGAGATGAATGAAAAGCAAGGAAAGAAGAGAGAGAAAAAAAAGTTAGGTGGAAAGAAAGGAAAGGAATAAAAACGGATTGAATAAAGATAAAAAAATAAAAAAAACGTTGTGTGTGTGTGTGTGTGTGTGTGTGTGTGTGTGTGTGCGTGTGCGTGTACAGGGAAGTCTTCATTAATATTCTTTTTCGTCCTTATCATTATTACCTTTCTCTTCTTACTAGACATTATTATTATCTTCTTTCCCTCCTCCTCCATCCCCCTCGTCTTCCTCCTCCTCCTTTTATCCTTCCATTCCCTTCCCTTATCTTCTCTTTCCTTATTTTTCCTTCTTTTCCTCCTATTTTTCCTTCCCTTCCCTTTCTTTCCGCTCCCTTCCCTTCCATTCCATTATCCTTTTCCTTTTCTTCCCTTATCTTCTCTTTTTTTCTCTCTCTTTACTCTCTTTCTTTTCCATCCCTTCCCTTCCCTTTCTTTACCCTCCTCCTCCTCCTCCTCCTCCTCCCCTTTTCAAACATTCAATAATAACGAAACTGTAATTATCTTTTTTTTTTTTTTTTTTTTTGCCAAAGTCCCCAAAAGGCTTCATGTATCTTTATTTTTATTTATTTATTTATTTACTATTTTATTTATGTATTTTGTTCTGTAAGATTATTGTACTGGAATGTTTCGTAAGATTTTGTCTGGGTTGTGTTTCCCAGGTTAATATTAGAAGAGGTCAAGGAGAGAGAGAGAGAGAGAGAGAGAGAGAGAGAGAGCGCATCCTTCATTCCTCGTTTTCCTTCCCACTTTCCTTCCTTCCTTGCCATTTCTCTTCCTTCGTTTCCTTCTCATCCCTTTCGTTCCTTTCCTCGTCTCTTTTCTACTCCTTTCTTTTCTTCCTTGCATCCCCTCTTCCTCCATTCCCCCTCCTTTCTTCCTCCCTTTCTTCATTTTCTGTGCTTAGTTTCCTCTCTTCTTTCCCTCCCTTTCTGCTTTTTCCTTTTCCTCTCTCCTCTTCCTTCTCTTTCCTCCCTTCCTGCCTTCCTCATTTCCTGTACTCTACGTTTCCCCTCTCCCTTCCTTTCACTTTCTGCTCTTCCCTTTTCCTTTCTCCTCTTCCTCCCCTTCCCTCCCTTCCTGCCTTCCCCCTCTCCTCTCTCCCTTTCCCTTTCCTTCCTGCTCCTTCCCTTCTCATTCTCCCGTTTCTTCCTTCCTCCCTTCGCCTTATTTTTCCTTCTTTCTCCCTTCTATTCCTTCCCTCCTTTCTTTCCCTCCCTTCCCTCCCGTCCTGCCTTCCCCCCTCTCCTCTCTTCCCTTCTTTCCTTCGCTTCTTGCTCTTCCCCTTCCCATTCTCCTGTTCTTTCCTTCCTTCCTTCGCCTTATTTTTCCATCTTTCTCCCTTCCATTCCCCCCTCTCTGGTACTTTCCTTCCTTAATTCACCTTATTGTCCTTCCTTCCTTCCTCCTTTCTCCCGTATATCCTTCCTTAATTCACCTTATTGTTTTCCTTCCTTCCTTCTTCCCTTCCTTCCTTCCTTCCTTTATTAGTATGCAAATCGTTAGCTCACTGCATTAACAAACCACCATGGCATGAGTCACTCCTCCTCCTCCTCCTGCTCCTCTTCCTCTTCCTCTTCCTCCTTTATCATCATCAGCTTCTTCCTCTATTTTTCTTCCTTTTCTTACTTTCTTCTGCTTCTTGTTCTTCTTCTTCCTCTTCAAATCTTTCGCCTGTCAAAAAGAAGGAATAAAGAGGAGGAGGAGGAGGAGAAGAAGATTGGAGACAGTTTGTATCTCCCCTCTTTCCCTAATCTTATCTTCAGCCTGTCTAGGAAGGGGAAGAGTGTCTGTTGCAGTTAATATGACAAGCAATATTGAGGAAGGTTGTCACTATCAAGGAACTCTACCCTCTTATCATATTTTGTCTGGAGAGAGAGAGAGAGAGAGAGAGAGAGAGAGAGAGAGAGAGAGAGAGAGAGAGAATCAGCCATCCAAAAATTTGTATTAGTAAATGTTTATGCGTAATGATGTAAACGAAGCAAAGAAAATAAGGAAGGAAGGAAGGAAAATAAAGATAAATGGAAAGAAAGGGAGTAAGAAAGGATTGAATAAAGAAGAAAAAGGTAGATGGAAAGGAAGGGAGGGAGTGAGGAAGGATAGAA
Source organism: Eriocheir sinensis (assembly GCF_024679095.1). NCBI lineage: Eukaryota > Metazoa > Arthropoda > Malacostraca > Decapoda > Varunidae > Eriocheir > Eriocheir sinensis. The sequence continues at coordinate 10,228,707 of NC_066537.1, forward strand.
AGAGGAAAAATAAATAGATGGGAAGAATGGGAGTAAGGAAGAATTGCTGAAGAAAGTAAAACAAAGATGGAGGGAAAGGAAAGAAAGAAAAGGAAGAGATGGAAGGGAAGAAAAGAGTAAAAAAAAAAGTTTGATGGAAAGGAAACGAACAAGGGAGAATTGAAAAAAGAAAAAAGAAAAGAAAACATTGTATGGAAAACAAGAAAGGAAGGAATAGAGAGGAAATTGATTGAATAAAGAAGACATTTATGGAAAGAACAGAAGGAAGGAAGGAATAAAACAGAGGAAGAACGAACGAAATAAGGAAAGACAAGAAACAAAGAGAAAGGAAATGCATGAAGGAAAAAAAAAAAACACTAGATAGAACGTATCCAAATATCGTACCCAAATAAACAAGATAAAAACAAAACAAAAAATGGAAGAAAATAATGAACGAACGAAATGAGGAGAGAAACAAAGAGAAAGGAATTACATGAAGGAAAAAAAAAAAAGATAGAACGTACCCAGATATCGTACCCAAATAAACAAGATAAAAACAAAACAAAAAGGAATAAAATAAAAGATAAAAACAAAACAAAAAGGAATAAAATAATGAACGAACGAAATGAGGAAAGACAAACAAAGAAAAGGAATTACACACACACACACACACACACACACACACACACACACACACACACATAAAAAACACTAGATAGATTGAACGTACCCAAATAAACTCCAGATAAGGAAAACAAAACAAAAAAGCATCGCGTCTCTTACCCAGAAAATGCGTCTTCTAATTCTATCGTTATCAGCTGCTCCTTGTTCTTTTTTCTATTCTTTTTCTTCTTTATCTTCTCAGTCTTCATCATCTTTTTCTTCTTCCTCTTCTTATTCTTATCTCTATTTTTATCCTCCTGACTAAAAAAACGCGTCCTTTATTGCTACTCTCCTTATCAGTAAGTTAAGGACAGCGATAAAGATGTATATATAAAAACTAGGAGGCTATTTATTATTCAATTCATCGTCTCGTATCGGTCTTAAAGTAGCATTGAAGTATATCTCATCACTTCCCACGTATTAATTTTTATTTTCTGTAATACTCATAACAGCATATATAGTTTACTTTGTTTGTTTGTTTGTTTGTAGAGATTGATGTATTTAGCATGTACCTAGTATTTGTATGTTTTGGGGGTTGTTTTCTTCCTTTTTTTCTTCCTCTTCGTCTTTTTTTCTTGTTTTCTTCCTATTTTTTTCTTCCTATTCCTCCTTTGGTTCTTTTTCTTCTTCATCCTCCTCATCTTCTTCTTCTTCTTCTTCTTCTTCTTCTTCTTCTTCTTCTTCTTCTTCCTCCTATTCTTCTTTTTTCTTCTATTCTTCATACGTTTCTTCTCCCTATTCTTCTTTTCATTATCATTCTTCTTATTGTTATTGCTATTATTATTATTTTTGTTGTTGTTGTTGTTGTTGTTGTTTGTAGTAGCATGTGAGTAACGGTAAAACGGAAGGAAGGAAGAGGAGGAGGAGGAGGAAGGAGAGGAGGAGGAGGAGGAAGAAAGGCAGTGAGAAATAAAAGGTTGCTTAGTCACGTGTTGCCACCCAAGCATGGAGGAAGAGTAGGTTAGGGAAGAGGAGAAGGAGGAGGAAGAGGAGGTTAAGGAGGAGGAGGAGGAGGAGGAGGTGATGAACGAGGTGAAGAAGGTAAGACGAAGGAGGTGATCGAGGAGAAAAAGATAAAGTTCAACATTTTATTATAATTCTGGTCCTCCTTTTTCTTCTTCTTCTTCTTCTTCTTCTTCTTCTTCTTGCTGTTGTTTGTTATTGTTATTTTCCTCCTCCTCTTCCTCCTCTTCCTCCTTCTTTTTCTTCTTCTTCTTCTTCTTCTCCTTCTTCTTATTATTATTATCAGTTATTATTGTTAGTAGTAGTAGTAGCAGTAATGGTAGTAGTAGTAATAGTGGTAGGCGTTGTGGTGGTGATGGTGGTTGCATTTGCTCATTGTTTAGTGTGTGTGTGTGTGTGTGAGTGTGTTGCTGCCTGTTAGCTACACACACTGGAGGGTCTGAGCGAGCAAGTTCAATGACCTTCGTACACACTCTGAATCTCTCTCTCTCTCTCTCTCTCTCTCTCTCTCTCTCTCTCTCTCTCTCTCTCTCTCTCTCTCTGTCGCAATTTTTATCGTCACGTGACATTTCGACAACTGAGAAAAAGGCATATGAGAGAGAGAAGAAAGAAGAAGCTTGTGTGTGAGGAAGGGTAGAGGAGCCCACTATCTTGATTTTGTTGCCATGCGCTCACTCTCTCTCTCTCTCTCTCCGCGACCAGTTACGGTGTGTGTGTGTGTGTGTGTGTTGGTTGGACTCTTTAGCACTTGGTCTGAAGAAGTATTTACACTCATTATTCTCTCTCTCTCTCTCTCTCTCTCTCTCTCTCTCTCTCTCTCTCTCTCTCTCTCTCTCTCTCTCGTGAACTGTGAAACCTTGGAATTTGTGTCGATAAAGTAAAGGAAGGGAAGGAAGAGGAGAGGAAGGGAAGAGATGGGAAAGGGAAGAAGGGAAGACAAGAGGAAAGGTGGAGGGGGGAAGGGGAGAGGAGAGAAGAAAAGAATAAGGGAGGAAGGGGAAGTGAACATAAAAGAGGGGAAGGGAAGAGGAGGGGAAAGGGAGGAAAGGTGGAGGGGGAAGGGGAGAGGAGAAAAGAGAACAAGGGAGGAAGGGGAAGTGAACATAAAAGAGGGGAAGGGAAGGAAGGAGGAAGAGGAGAGAAGGAAAGATGGAAGAGAGGAATTAAGGAAGGCAAAGCCTTAAAGCGTCGTGAGCCATGACCCTGAGAGTGAGAGAGAGGAGTTTTGAACGTTCGCCAACAGTCTTTTTGTCATTATAAATATTTTCTTTTCGTTTGCTGGGTCGAATGTTTTGGCAGTGTGTGTGTGTGTGTGTGTGTGTGTGTGTGTGTGTGTGTGTGTAGCATAAATTGTAGGAGGCAGGTGTGTGTATTCGTACATTGACTCATCTCTGATACACACACACACCCTACACGTGCAGATACACACGTACACTCAAACCTTGAATAAAACGTTGAAGTCATTAGAAAGTGCAAGGTACTAAAAATAACACACACACACACACACACACACACAGATGCTAGAAACGAACTCACCAATAAACACGTTCTCTCTCTCTCTCTCTCTCTCTCTCTCTCTCTCTCTCTCTCTCTCTCTCTCTCTCTCTCTCTCTCTCTCTCTCGAGGCCTATAATCTTATCTCTGCTTCCTAACATCCTGAGGTGTTCCCATGCTTAGTACACACACACACACACACACACACACACGCACACGATTTACTGAGGCAGCTTCGTGTGTTTATGTGTGTGTGTGTGTGTGTGTGTCATCAGAATGTAAATAGAAACAAAACAGTTGCAGCGGAAGTGACGTAGAGGGCGTGTTTGTTATGGTTGCTCTCTCTCTCTCTCTCTCTCTCTCTCTCTCTCTCTCTCTCTCTCTCTCTCTCTCTCTCTCTCTCTCATCCATAAACGTAAATAACAGATTGCTCATTCCCTTAGTAAACTCATCTATCTCAATTTTCTTCCCCTTCCTCCCATATCCCCTCCTCTTTTTCTATTTTTCTTCCTCTCATTTATCTCTTTCTTCTCTTCCCTTGTCGCATTTTATCTATAACTCCTTCCTTCCCCTTCCTTCTTTGGACTTCCCTGCTTCCTTTTCCTCTCGGCTTTTATCCTTAGTTCCTTCCTTCCCTTTCTTTCTTCCCCTTTCCTCTCCATTTTATCTTCTCTTTCCATTCTTTTCACACATTTGTTTACCTCCTCTTCCCCTTCTGTCTCTTCCTATCACTTTCATTATCATAGTTTCTTCCTCTTCCTCCTTTCCTCATATATCCTCCTCCTCTTCCCCTTCACTCCCTTCTCTCTCCCCTCTATAAACCTATCAATTTCCCTTTTCTTTCACCAGTTTCTCTCTTATCACTTTCCTTATCATATTTCATCCCACTTCCTTCCCTTTCTCTTCCCTCCGTCCCCTTCCTCCTCTCACTCTTCCCTTTCCTTCTCTTTTCCCTTCTCATCCTTCTTCTTTCATCTCCCCTTCCTTTCTTTCCCTTCCCTCTGTCTTCTCCCCGTTCCTCTTCCTCTTATCTCTCCCCCTTCTCCTCTCTCTCCCCTCTCCCTCCCCTTCTTGCACTGTGGGTCTTCGTGGCAATGAACTCTAGGAAGGAAGTTTGGGGAGGGGAGGAGAGAGGGGAAAGAGGAGGAGGAGAGGGGAAATAGGTGGTGATGGTGGTTGTGTTCGTTGTTGCGTCCTCTCTCTCTCTCTCTCTCTCTCTCTCTCTCTCTCTCTCTCTCTCTCTCTCTCTCTCTCTCTGTCCTTCTTATTTGTTATCTGTGTTTTCAAGAGCTTGTGTGTGTCATTTCTACCTTATTTCATCATCCTTATTTCTTCATCCTCTCCCCCTTTCCTCTTTCCCCATTTTCTTTCATTTTCCTTCATAATATTATTTTCTTCAATACTTCTCACTTCCGTTTCCTTTCATTTTTCTTTTCTTTACTCCCTTTCTCATTCTTATACTCTCTCTCTCTCTCTCTCTCTCTCTCTCTCTCTCTCTCTCTCTCTCTCTCTCCTATCACTTTCCTTCTATTTTCCCCATTTTCCTCTCCTCCACTTCTCTTCCCTTATTCACTTCCTTTTCTTTTCCATGCATACACTCATCAGTTTCCTCTTTCTGTCCCCCCCCCCCTCCCCCTCTCTCTCTCTCTCTCTCTCTCTCTGCGTCATCTGCTGGTAGTTTGGTAGTTAGGGTGACAACCTCCGCACATCAGCTGGTCAGGGAATCATTTACATAATGCTTCATCATCATACTCCTTCACCCCCCTGTTCTTCTCTCCTTCTCTCTCCTTCCCTTTCTCTCCTGTCCATTCCAGTTCTGCTTTCTAACTTTCTTCACATCATCTATCTCCTCTTCCTCTTTCTTCACCTCTTTCACTCATTTTCTCTCGTTTTCTCCCGTTCCTCTCATTCCATCTTTGTGTTTTTCCCTTCTTTATTCCCTTCTGTCTGTCTCCTTTCTTCTTTCCACTGTCACCCTTTTCTGCACCTTCCTTTGCCCTTCTCTTCCATTCGTTACCTTTTTTTATTTTTCGTTTTCTTCCCTTTTCTTTTCATTTCATCCTTCATACCTTTCTTTACTCTCCTATCTCTCTTCTCTTCTTCTTCCCACTGTCTCACTTTCTTCATCTCCTTCACTCTTCTCCCATTTGGTTACCCCTTTTCATTTCGTCCTCTCCCTTTCCTTTCTTGTCCATTCCTTCCTTGCTTTGTATCTTTCTTTACTCCCGTCTGTCTCTCTTCTTCATCCCTCTGTTATTCCCTAACTTCACCTCCTCTGCCCTTTCCTTCCATTTGTTACTCCTATCTTTTATCTTCCCAAATCCATTATGTTCTCCCTTTCCCTCTCGCCCTTTCATCCTTCCTTTTCCTTGTCCATCACTTTCTCTTCCTCATCTCCCTCCTTTTCCTTCCTCATCCCTGTTTCTCCACATCTTCCTCCTTTTCTCTTCCTTCCCCACCCCCCTTTTTCACCCCTTTCAGTCTCCTTATCTCCCCTCTCCTCCTCTTCCTTCTTCTCTCCTCTCCTCCTTCACCCACTCTTCCTCCTCCTCCTCCTCCCTCTCTCACGTCCTCCTTCACCCTTGACCTTCACAACACCACCATCCACCCTAGTGTTGTTAACTCCACCACTACCACCTTCACCTCCATTTCTGCACGCAAAGTTACCACACCAGCTTCATCACCACTACCGCTATCATCACCACCACCACTGTCACCACCCATCATCACCTCTACCAGCATCACCTCTTCACTACCAGTACATTCCACTCTTCCACCTCCATCACCACCATCTCTCTCTCTCTTCTCTCCTCTTCATCACCTATCACCATTTTCATCACCCATCACTCATCATCTCTACTACTGCTTACATCACCGTCATCACCACTATCATCACCATCCTTATAAGCTCATCAACAAGGAAGGGTTTGCACCACCACCATCACCACCACGCTGTCAGCCAATCAGCGGGCGTCTAGCGGTGGGTGGGGCCGCTCCGAGCTCTCCCATTGGTCGGTCCATTTCAATATTACCTTCCTTGCTGACTGATCTCTCTCTCTCTCTCTCTCTCTCTCTCTCTCTCTCTGTTATGGTTTGTTGTTGTTATGTCTGGAATGTTTCGTTTTTTCTTCCTTTTCTTGTTTTATTTTGTTTATTTTTTGTTTGATGTTTTTTTTTATGTGTGTGTTTGGTTAGTATTCATGTGTGTGTGTGTGTGTGTGTGTGTGTGTGTGTGTGTGTGTGTGTGTGTGTGTGTTGCTGCGTCACTTCTGTGTACGCACATGAACGACCTTGGTCTCTCTCTCTCTCTCTCTCTCTCTCTCTCTCTCTCTCTCTCTCTCTCTCTCTCTCTCTCCAATAGCTTCCTCTTTTTCCTCCTCCCCTTCCTCTTTTGTTTCCTCTCCTCTTTCCCTTCATTATTTTCCCTTCCTCCTTTCCTCTTTTCCTTTTATTCTCATCATTTCCTTCTTTCTTCCTCCTTCATTCCTTCTTTCTTTCCTTCGTTTATTTTTCCATAATCATCATATTTTTGGATTACTTACATTCCTCCCCCCCCTCTCTCTCTCTATCTCTCTCTCTCTCTCTCTCTCTCTCTCTCTCTCTCTCTCTCTCTCCTCCACCACCTCCTCCACCTCCTCCTCCTCTTGGCTCTCTTGGAATTTAAATTATAAATAAAACCTCGTGTGTGTGTGTGTGTGTATAAAAGGCGGAGTAGGGGAGGAAAACACACACACACACACACACACACACACACACACACACACAAGATGAGACAACAAAAGACTCCTCAGTTAACAAGCCTCATAGCTTCCATGTAATATCCTTAACAAGCTTTACTTTTATTGTGATTTGGAGTATTTTAGTAACTCATCATAACGTACCCACAATATAACGGTCCGCGCTGGAATGGGTACATCACGGTAACAATCTCTTGGTCTTGGTATGGGAAGTTATTATGGAGATTCAGGAGCCATAATAGGTTGCCATTGTTAGATGTTAGAGAGAGAGAGAGAGAGAGAGAGAGAGAGAGAGAGAGAGAGAGAGAGAGAGTGTGTGGGGAGGGGGATCAAAAGAACTGGATCGATGAAAACCAAACTGTCACACACACACACACACACACACACACACACACACACACACACACACACACACAAATACATACATTCACTAAATAACACAAACACCCACCATTTAATCAAACCAGTTCTATAAAAAAAATAAAAAAACACCCTCTCCTCCTCTAGCTAACCAATCACAGACACGGACCCTCAGCATTTTTTTTTTTTTTTTTTTTGTGTGTGTGTGTGTGTGTGTGTGTGTGTGTGTGTGTGTGTGTGTGTGTGTGTGTGCCCCAACTGACTCCCAGGCATCAATATGGATAAGATAATGGAGCTGATAAGATAGTGTGTGACATGCCTCCCCTTCCCTTCCCTTCCCTTCCCTTCCCTTCCCTTCCCCTTGTCCTTTCCGCTTCCCTTCCCTTCCCTTCACCTGTCTCCTCTCTTCCATCTTCCCTTTTCACTCCTTTCTCCCCTTCTTGCACCGCTTTGTCTCCCTTTCTTTCCCTCCCATTCCCTTCCCTTTCCTGCCTCTCCTTCTCTTCCTTTCCCCTTACCTGTCTTCCCCCTTTCCCTTCTCTTCCGCAACATTTTTTGCTTTGCCTTCTCCTATTTCCCTCCCTCCCCTTCCATTCCTTTCTCCTCTCTCCATATCTCTTCCCCTTCCCTTCACCTTCCCTTTCCCTGTCATTCTTCCCTTCAACTGTCTCTCTTCAAGCCTCTCCCCTATCCTCCCCTTCCCTTCCCCTTCTTGCCTTGCCTTCCCTTCCATTTCTTACCTGTCCTTGCTAGTATTTTTTCATCTCTTTCCTTCCTGTCTTGTCCTTGTCCCACTTTCATCTCTCTCTAATGTCGTCTTCACTTTTATCTCCCTTTTCTAATCTCCTTCCTCTCCCCCTCTTTCCCTTTCGTTCCTCCCCTTCTTTCCCTTCCTTCATTCCTTTTCCATTCATGTTATTCCTTCCCTCGTTCTACTACTACTACTACTACTACTACTACTACTACTACTACTACTACTACTACTACTACTACTACTACTACAACCATGCTACAACTACTACTATTTAAAGCAAAACAGACAAGCATTTCCGAATTATCTAACCATCAAGACGGGGCTGTCCCACGTCACACACACACACAAACACACACACACACACACACACACCTTCCTAATCAGCTTGCTTTCATGTGCGTATCAACTATCAACCGCTTGAATGACTGACTGACTTGACTGGATGACTTCTGATTGACTGACTGATTGACTGAGTAGGGAGGGGAGGGAAGGGAAGGAAAGAGAGGAAAGGGATGTGATTAAAGAGAAAGGAAAGGAAAGGAAATGAAGTGTCTGACTGACCGATTGACTGACTGGGGAGGGGAAGGGAGGGAAAGAGAGGGAAGGGATGTGATTAAAGAGAAAGGAAAGGAGAGGAAACTGACTGACTGACTTACTGACCGACTGACTGACTGGGGATGGAAGGGGGAAAAGGGAAGCAAGGAAAGAGAAGGGAAGGGACAGCGATAAGGAGAAAGGAAATGACTGACTGATAGGCAAGATAAGGAGAGAGAGAGAGAGTTTCAAACTCGTATTTATATTTGCTTTTTTACTTCCCTGTTCATTTTTTTCATTTTTTTATATTTAGTGTAAAAAAGTTAATATTAATAGAATTTTCATCATATTTCTTATTTATTTACTTATTTTTTTCTTGTTCTTTCTTAATTTAACTTTATATGTTACCTGAGAGAGAGAGAGAGAGAGAGAGAGAGAGAGAGAGAGAGAGAGAGAGAGTCCAACACAGGTGAAGCGTGGACTAATTGCACACACACACACACACACACACACACACACACCTGCCGCTCTCAGGTGTGTGGCTCAGGTAATTAACGGGATTCGGGGCGGCTTAAGACTTCCGCCTTTCACACGTCCATACAGATTCATTAATTAAAGGAGGTAAGGGAAGGTGATAGGGACAGGTGGCGGGGAGTTTTTTTCTTTTTTTCTTTGTTTTCTGTCCATGAAGGTTAATTAATGGTGTTAAAGTTAAAATGGAGAGGTAATGGGCAGTTTCTTTCTTCCTCACTCTTTAACTTTCTTTTTTCTTTCTTTTTTCTTTCTCGTTTTTTATGTCTTTCTTGTCTTTCTTTCTTTCATTCTTTCTTTTTTCTCTTTTTGTCTTTTTTGTTTTTCTTTGTTTTTCTTTGTTTCATTCTTTCTTCTTCTCCCTTTCTCTCTTTGTCTTTCTTGTCTTTTTCTTTGTTTGTTTCATTATTTCTTTCTTCCTTCTCCATTTGTCTCTTTCTTGTCTTTCTTTTTTTTCATTCTTTCTTCTCTGTCTTTATCTTTCATTCATCTTCTTTTTTTCACTTTCTTTGTTCCATCCTTCCTTTCTTTCTTTCTCTTTGTCTAAGCCGAAGGAGATGAATTAAAAGTGATAAAGTAAGGAGAGGAGGTGATGGGATTTTTTTTCCTTCTTTCTTTTGATTTTTATTCTGATATTTGTTTTTCTCGGTTAGATTTCTGGACATGTGAAATAAAAAAAAGTGCTTGGTAGGAATGGGTCGCCGAGAAAGGGAAAGAGTAAAAAAAGAAAAAAAAGGAAGAATATGAAAAAGAAAATTGAGTTATGAAGAGTAGAATAGGTAGGTAGGTAGGTACATACATACATACATACATACAAACATACATACATATTACATACATACAGAGACAAACAGATAGATTTAAAGACACGTGTAAGAAGATGAATGAAGAAATGTTTAGATAAGTAGATGATTTACGTAACCGGAAGTGAAACACACACACACACACACACACACACACACACACACACACACACACACACACACACACACTCGAACAAACATGTTGCATCACCACATTGACGCAACACTCACCACTGAATATAGCAACACACACACACACACACAAACACACACACACACACAGGGTCAGATCATTTAAAAACAATCTCGTGACGCAAACATAACCTCACGAAGAGAGAGAGAGAGAGAGAATGATACGGGTTGTCATCTTGTAGAATATGTATTGTTTGTTTATTTATTTATGATATTTGCATCGTTTTAGTGTGTATGTTTGTTTTCCTTTGTTTCTTTTTTTTTCTCAGATTTGACTATTAAAATCATTCATATATTCATCTTAACATAGGTAGATCAATGAATAGGGGGAAAAAAGAAAGAATGAGGGAAAGAAAGAAAAAAAATCCCATCATCTGTCCATATCAATCTTACTCATCTCCTTTAAATAATCTCCTTAGCCAGAAAGAAAGAAAGAAAAAAGAAAAGAAAGAAAGACTTAGACAGAGATAGAAGAAAGCAACAAAGAGAGAAAGAAAGAATGAAAGGATTGAACAGAGACAAAGACAAGAAAGACACTCACAGAGAGAAAGAAAGAAAAAGGAAAGAAAGTTAGAGAGAAAGGAAGAAAGAAACTGTCATCACTTTAGTGGGTGAAAGGATAGCAGGTGAGTCAATGAATGGATGAAAGGATGTCAGTGGGTGAGTGAGTGGAAGGGTAGCGGATGAATGAAGGAAGGGCATTATTGGGTGAATGAATAAGCAGGTTAGTGGATGAATGGATGAAAGATGGGCAATGAATGGATGAGTGAATGAATAGTGGATGAATGAAAAAAATGGCAAGGAAGCAAATGAATGGATGATAGGCAATGAATGGATGAGTGAATGAATAATGGATGAATGAATAAAATGGCAAGGAAGCAAATGAATGGATGATAGGCAATGAATGGATGAGTGAATAAATAATGGATGAATGAAGAAAATGGCAAGGAAGCAAATGAATGGATGAATAAGGGGTGAGTGAGAGATAGTAAGTGGGTGAGTAAATGGATGAGTAAATGAATCAGTGGGTGTGTTTGTTTCTCTTAGTGACGCGAAGAAATTTGATACACATTCTTTTTTTTTTTATTTAAGTTGGTGGGGAAATACCCGTTTTTTCTTCTTCTTCTTCTTCTTCTTCTTCTTCTTTTTCTTCTAATTCTTTTCCTCCTCCTCCTCTTCCTCCTCCTCCTCATCATCATCATCATTATCATCCTCTTCTTCCTCACCGCTGTCAGTCTTCTTTGGGATTCATGACCCTGAACCGAATGTATTTTGGGAGGAGAAGGAGGAGGAGGAGAAGATAAATGAAGAGGAGTGGTATTAGGGACCAGAGGAGGAGGAGGAGGAGGAGAGGAAGATGACGTTAAAGCAAAAAATGATTAAACGAAGATAAAGTAGAACAAAAAAAAAAGTAAAAATTTAGGAGAATTAGAAGTAGGAAAGAAAAATAAGAAAAACGAGACAGAATAAGAAGAAAAAGGAGGATTAGAAGAATTATAAGAAGACAGGAAGGAACATAAAGCATAAGTGGGCGGGACAGAGACCAGTCATCGTGTGCGTGTGTGTTCGTGTGTGTGTGTGTGTGTGTGTGCGTGTGTGTGTGTGTGTGTGTGTGTTTTGGTACGTTTGGAGTACACACCTGCGTATAATTGCTACCTTTTAAATACTTCTTAAGCGCACAAGTGTTATCGTTCTCCCAGGTATAGAGAGTATTCAAGCCTCACCTGCCCGGAGCTCACCTTTAAGTTTACCTGTGCAAGGGTGAATAAGGGAACATAAAAGGAAAAAAAAGTGAAAAAGAAGAATGATTAAAGTGAAGAAGCAGAAGTAGAAGAAAAAAGAGGAGAAGAAGTAGAAGTAGTAGTAGTAGAAGAAGAAGAGGAAGAAGAAGAAGTGATCAAAAGGAAAAGAAGAGGAAGAAACAAAAGGAAAAGAAGACGAAGGAGAACATGAAAAAATAAAGCAGAAGAAAAGAAGGAAAGTGAAAGAAAGGATAAAAATGTAGAGAAAAGGAAGAAAAGAAAAATACAAGATAAACGACGAAAAGAAAATGTAAGAAAGGTAGAAAAGAAGTGAAAAAGAAGAAATGAATGAAGAAGATGATAAGTAGAAGAAAATAATCCAAATGTGTAGTTGGAAGAAGGGAAATAGATGAAAATGTGAAGTAGAAACAAAGGAGAAAGAAGAGGAGGAAGAAGAATGCGAAGAAAAAAACTAGAAAAAATGTGGAGGAAAGGACGCGAAAGAATGAAGAGGAGGAGGAAGAATGGAAGAATGAGGAAGAGGACGAAGAGAAGAAGGAGGAGGAGGAGGAGGAATGGAAGAATGAGGAAGAGAAGGAGGAGGAGGAAAAGTTAGTGATGGAAGCGATGTTGTAAAGAAGTATTCGTTTTCTCTCTCTCTCTCTCTCTCTCTCTCTCTCTCTCTCTCTCTCTCTCTCTCTCTCTCTCTCTCGTCTGGCAGCACGGTAAAGGGACCTTGGGATAAGACGAGAGAGAGAGGGAGAGGGTGGAGGGTGGAGATAAAACAACTGTCTCTCTCTCTCTCTCTCTCTCTCTCTCTCTCTCTCTCTCTCTTTGGCAAAGGTTATCACCCTTGTTTATAGAGAAGGAGAGTTCCATAACACACACACACACACACACACACACACACACGCGCCGTTATGTAAGTCTGCATTACGTAAAGAGCAAGTCAGTCAGTTCTAAAATGGATACATCGGTGAATGAAACGCTTGGTCTTGGTCTGGGTTAGGTGTGTGTGTGTGTGTGTGTGTGTGTGTGTGTGTGTGTGTGTGTGTGTGTGTGTGTGGATGGATATAACCTTCTTCCTCCTCTTGTTTTCTTCCTTATTCATTATTTCCTCTTCTTCTACTTGTTCTTGTACTACCACCACCACTACTATTACTACTACTACTACTGCTACTATTACTACTACTACCACCCTTGAGAGAGAGAGAGAGAGCGACAGACACGACGTACACTTTTTCATACTTTTTAACGGCTTTCTTTTACGTGCCCCCCCCCCCCCCTCTCTTTCTCTCTCTCTCTTTCCATGTCTATAATCTACGAGTATATTATGTCGTTCTCTTTCTCGGCGTCTCAGGTGTTTGGGGGTTTCTAAACAGGCGGCTTATTATTATTATTATTATTATTATTATTATTATTATTATTATTATTATTATTATTATTATTATTATTATCATTATTATTATCATCATTATTATTACTACTACTACTACTACTACTACTACTACTACTACTACTACCGTTAAGTCAAGTGTTT